>NW_012267255.1:5984865-6027428 GCF_000151885.1 Dipodomys ordii | reverse complement strand
TCTTCTTCTTCTTCTTCTTCTTCTTCTTCTTCTTCTTCTTCTTCTTCTTCTTCTTCTTCTTCTTCTTCTTCTTCTCCTCCTCCTCCTCCTCCTCCTCCTCCTCCTCCTTCTTTTCATTCTTCTCCTCCTCCTCCTCCTTTTCTTATTATTTCTGATATAAGATTATTATTATTGTAAAACTCTCACCATGTGGTAAAATGCATAGTATTTTAATCAACATGCCAATACGCTGAACTCGCTAAATCAATTATGGCAGGAAAGATATTTGTACTTACATATCCCTACAAACAGGAGCCTTAATTGGATAGTTTCTGGATCTAGGTTGGTTAGGGAAGATAAATCACAATTTAGGATATAAGAGTTTACTTATCAGAGACTGAGCTGGTGAACTGCCTTCTAAACAGAAATTAGTTATCCCTCAGAGAGGAAATACTCTAGGGTCCCTAAGTCTCAGAAGTGAAAGCATGAAATAATAATAATAAAAATATGCAAAGCATAGTTAGTACACAGTAATATATCACAGTAAGTAACTCATGTTAGAAATATACAAAACTTTGAAAAATATTAAAGTTCTTATCAGTGGAATTTAGATACAGGCAAATTATTTCAAAAGCCAAGCATTCTTTACCCTTAAAATCTCTTACCCTTAAAAGCTCAAATTTTAAACTACCTTATACTCCTTGGGATAGGAGTCGGGATAAAGAAGGGTTTTATCCATTGTTTCTCTTCCTTTCTTAGCTTTGTTATACTCAATAGCTGTGCTGCAAGAGAGTCTCACCTTGAATTTCTAACCTACTATACTCTTTAAGCCTCATTATTAGCAAGGCCTTTGACCATTGGGCCTGAAAAGTGGAGATTTCTCAATATTTTTGCACTTTTCCCCAGCAGCAATGAAACTATCTTGTAGGACCAGAAGATATTTAATTGGTACAAGAATAAGATAAGTAGCTCAAACCATCTTCTTAGGAAACAAGACTTTGTTTTGTTTCTATGCGTTTTTTTATATAAGGAGACTTTGTATAATGTAAACAAGAGGATTGATGCACATTTCCCAGTGATTTTAGGTCTTTGTTTCAGAGGAGAAAAGGGAACAGAAGCAATGAAAACCTGCATATCCCCTGACAATTGATTATTTCCTTCAAACCTATCCCAGTATGCCCCGTTGTGCCAAACTGATGTGTCAGCTCATATATGGCTTAAGCAGCTTTCTCAAGATTAGTTCAGCTATTTGTTACCTACTTATGTGATAGCTACAAGCTTTTGCCAAAGTCTTAATAAATGTTTGTTTACTGTATCTGTCTGTGTAAGAGCTTGCCACTAGTTTGAATTCAGATTGCTTAGTTGCTTTGTGGTTACGGGTTTCTGGATAATCAAAGCTGGTTTTTCTTTTGTAGATAACTAGCTAGCCAGCTTTGTTTTTTCTTGCTATGGGGTTTAGTTTGATAACCCTTACAACTTCATAGATCCTAAAATGAAACTGAAATCTTGAGTATTTTTATTGCAAATAATAAGGATCAAATTGGGCTTAGACAAAAAAAAGATATTTTAACATGCTGATATGATGGTGCTTATTGAATCTACAGGTAAAGGTAAAGTAACTTGTTTAAATTTTTATGAGAAGTAGGGTTTCAAAGGTCCAGTCAACAAGGAATACTCAACTATCTAAACTTCTACTGAAAAAATGAATATCTCTCTACCCCATTTCTCAAAATTTAAAATACGGAGAGGATTTGTGATTGGCCAACTTGGCTTTTATATTTATCTCCTGGTTTCAGAAATATACTACAGATATCTATCTATCTATCTATCTATCTATCTATCTATCTATCTATCTATCTATCTATCTATCTATATGGGAGAACAGGTAATGCATCAAAATATTGCATCAAATCATTGGAGCAGGGTAGATGGATTCTGGGTAGGTAAGAAAAAACAACTGCACACTGTGTCTATAGAAATTATCTTAATCTATTGTAATATAGATTTTATTCAACCAACAAATATTTATTTGACACTTGTTTTTTTGGTTGGTCATGGGGCTTGAACTCTGGGCCTGGACACTGTCCCTCAGCTCTTCAGCTTCTGCCTTTTCTGGTGGCTTATTAAAGATAAGAGTCTCGAGAACTTTCCTGCCTGGGATGCCTTTGAACCGCAATCTTCAGATCTCAGCCTCCTGAGTAGCTAGATTTACAGGTGTGAGCCGCCAGCGCCCATCTATTTGACATTTTTATATGTAAGGCAAGGTTATTATTGGAACTATTGGCAATAAATACAAAATACAGAATCTCTATGAATTAAATTATTAGATTTAAGATTAAGTTCTTGGTTTTGTTCTCAAATATTTGGGAAATAATTAACATATAGAACACTAACCTATATTTTGACAATGAGCAATAAAAGAAGAGTAGATAGTAATGCTAGGGTAGCTGTCACTAAAATGCAAAAGATATGTTAAGAGGTTGGAAGTGAAATATTCTGTCTGGTTTAAAAATACTTTTCTTCTATTTTTATCACTAAATGAATCACAATGATTGTTGTTTATGTCTTGGGAATATTATGGGATCTACTTGTCAATAACTTAAGACCAAAGGAGATACAGAATTATATTTGATAGGCATACTTAATGTGAGTTAGGTTTTCATTCATTTTTTTTATAAAGAAATTAGCATTCTTGGAATCTGAGAGTAAAGCAAAGGGTTAGCAAGTTAAAGGCTGTATTTTATACCTGGCAAATGGAATAGTTTTTCTAAGGAATTGGCTTGGTGATGAAATATTCTGTATCTGGGATGGACTACACTGGTTGATCTAGCTTCTCTTTCCTAATGAGGCAGTAGATTTAAAGAGAGATGGTGTGTGTGTGTGTGTGTGTGTGTGTGTGTGTGTGTGCGTGTGTGTGTGTGCACATGTGTACACATGCTCAGAAATCAGAAAAAGCTGGATAAAAACAAATTATGTTTTAAAGCTAACTTTGCCAGGTTTTAGCTTTGAACTAACAAGAGATAATTAAAATGTTGAAAATTTTAAATTCCTCAAATCTAAAATTTCTCCATAAGAATTAAAAGAAGTACTTTGTATGTGTATTGTATGTACTAAAAGTTCAATAAAAGGCTATTATCTCTTTTACTATAATAATCTACCATGTTTGTAATCTTTCTAAATGATACAGGTTATTTTTACAAGATGATTTTATAAAGATGATACACTGATGTTCTTTTATTAACACATTGACTTGCTATAATTATCAATGAGAAATTTTAGTCTCACTCTTAGAATAATCAGACTTGTAAATTCCAATTACCAGGAGAAAGTGTCTGTTACTGGGAGCAACAAATATAAAACCTTTATCTACATTTGTGACAGAGTAGAGAAGTTGCACTGAATAAAAAGAACCTTCTTCAAATCATATCACCATCATTTGGGGGCTGTGCCAGAGATCAGTCTTCTGCTTTAGGGACAATAAGTTTATAATTCTTAAATTCAACCATAAAACTATAGAGACAAAGGAAATAGGAAAAAATATTTTGTTTTATTTTATTTTTTTTCTATTTTAATAAGTTTTTTATTGTGAAAATACTGTACAGAGGGGTTACAGTTACATGGGCAAGGTAATAAGTACATTTCCTATCAAGCATTGTTGCCTCCTTTGTTTTTCGCTATCATCCCTTCCCACCTCCACAACTACACTCTGTCCCCCCACCCCACCTAAATTGTAAAGTTCGTTTTTTAACATTGTTTTATTTTTAAACCCCTGCCTTGTTGATTTACTTTGAATCATTCTTCCTCTAATTGAAAAGGGAGAAAGCATGGGCAATATATGTACATATCCATATATATGTATATATTTATATATGGATATACATATATATGGTAGATATACATATAGATAGATAGATAGATGAAAATGGAACTTGGCCCCGGTGGTTCATGCCTGTAATTCTAGTTACTCAAGAGGCTGAGATCTGAGGATTATGTTTCAAAACCAGCCAGGCAAGAAAGTCCGTGAGACTCCTATCTCCAATCTACCACCAGAAAACTGGAAGTGGTGCTGTGGCTTAAGGGGTAGAGCGCTAGCCTTGAGCTGAAGAGCTGAGGAACAGTGCCCAGGCCCAGAGTTCAAGACCCATAACTGACAAAAAAAAGAAAAAAAAAGAAAAAAACGAAAATGGAATGAGGTAAATTGAGGAGGTAGGTAGATTTGAGAGATGAGGAATTATGTTCAAGATTTGTTCTACTTGCAAACTGACATGTTTAATTGAAATGCCTTGTACAGCTACTTAAGGATAATTTTAAAGATAGAAAAGATGGCATTATGAGCTAGATAAACCAGTTCACTCCTTGGATCAGTTATGGATTCCTTACAGGACTCTGGAGCCTGGCCATGTTATCCAGTTTCCTTCCAGGTCCAATTGGATTATGAAATTGTTCATTTTCTTCAAATTTGGGAGGCAAGAGTAAAAATGGAGGCACAGTAAGAACAAGTAAGCAGACTTGGTTCTTCATCTATCTATTTCTGATGCTCCTTGAGTTCCACTTATTCTGTCCTTTAGTTTGTTTCAGGGACAAGAATTGGGCAAGCAGGTTGTTACTTAGGTTAGGATGTTTGCTTACCATGTTACATCCTTCCTGTATGCTACAGATTCCAGGAAATCAGAATTGGCTGCCAGCTGTGCTGGCTCCACCCTAATTTTCTGATGCCAGCACTGCTGAGGCTGATGATAAAAATCCTGCCCATGAAATGGGTCCAGCAGACTTAGAAGATGAACAAGCATCTACAACTTAAACGAAATGACTCACTGATGGCGTCACGGATGTTCCAACTATTACTGTTTCATGTTTTACATAGTTTCCAGTAAAATAAATATTTAGGTTCTTATGTGCCTCCACATTCCCAGGACTAGACTTTGAAAGCTGGACATTGTGAACAAAAGATAGCAAGTTATGCCTAAATTACATGTATTCTGGTACAAAGGCATGGATATTGGAATAAACTTGAAGATCTTACATTGTTTATTCTTTCAGGGGGAGTACTTTTTAATGAGGAAATTCTCTAGTTCCTCATTCAGATATATTCTTGGCAGACGTTAGTCCTCTGGACAAGCCCTAACTGGTCTTCAAAGCATGGGCTACCTGGACTCAGCCAGGAACCCTAGCTTCATTGTCCTTTTGTACTCTTCTTGTAACATGAAAACAGATGTTAG
Source organism: Dipodomys ordii (assembly GCF_000151885.1). Lineage (NCBI taxonomy): Eukaryota > Metazoa > Chordata > Mammalia > Rodentia > Heteromyidae > Dipodomys > Dipodomys ordii. The sequence goes on along the minus strand of NW_012267255.1, from coordinate 6,022,230 downwards.
GACATGTAATAACAAGTAACACAGACATTCTGGCTCTATGTAGGTGCTAGAATGGATAGATGACTCTGACCAGATGCTCATTTTTTTCTGCACTATTATCTGAGCATCATGTTAAAACTCCACAACCATGAACCATTTCCCAGGAAAACGCGGGATGATTATGAACTGGCTGGAACAAAATCTTTGACTGACAGCGAGAGATTTAAGCACAATTTAACCCGAGTTATAAAAAAACACAAGCTTGAGGGATTCCATTGATAAGTGGACACAAGAATAGCTCCTGTTTCCTTCTTCCCCAGCTCATTTGCCTCCTAAGAGTCTTATGGCTGCTGGCTTCCATGGGTAGGTGGGTAGAAGTGAGGTTTCAGACTCTTTTGGGATATTGACAGAGGAAAACGAGCAGAACTTTTTCACTTCCAAAGGACATGTAATAAATATGACTAGGGTGCTTGTTAGAACCAAGATCAGCTGACACTGAGAAAGGCTGGGTGAATAGAGACCTGTGAGTGTCTCCACAGAAGACAATGTTGGCTCAGATCTCCTTACCCACACAAAGACAAGAGGAACTGTGCAGGAAGCTAGATCTTCCTGTTTCTTAGGGAAACCTTAGTGCAAGGGAGTTTTCTTCAGGGCCTGCAATAAAGGCTGGCAGACTCTGCTTTGGCTTTATAGACACTTTGTAGGTGGAGAAAGAATCATCTTTTCCTGTAGGACTCTTGGCATTTAGATGAATATCTATGAGCTGATATAGAAAAATAACCCATCCAATAGCTCAGAAAGCAGCCAGAAGAATGGTCAGACCACTCTTAGAGTGCTGCTGGAGAAAGAAAGGCACAACATGAATAACAGGTCAATTGCTGCATAAAAGCATCTTTTTAGAAATGAAAACATAGCTCCCAATATATAACTTTAGGAAAATAATCAAGGGAGAGGATAGGATAGCCCATTGATGTCTGAGTAAGTGGACTGAATCATTAGGTCTAAGGAAAACCCCAAAGCAAGAGGAAAAAAAGTGGACCTTAAAGAGAAAAGAAAGTCAGGTCTAAAGAACCTAGTATTGGGGGCTGGGAAGGTGGCTCAGTGGTAGAGCGCTTGCTTTGTATGCCTGAGGCCCTGGGTTCGATTCCTTAGCACCACATAAGCAAAAAGAAAAAAGCTGGAAGTGGCCCTGTGGCTCAAGTGGTAGAGAGCTAGCCTTGAGCTGAAGAACTGAGGGACAGCGCTCAGGCCCCACGAATGGACCCACCCTCCCCCCCCAAGAAAAAAAAAAAGAACCTAGTATTTTCTCCCAGTTGCTAGAGGTAGAGGGCACAGCAAATAGAAAAGGGCAATAACTTAAAATGATTAGAAGAAAATTAGTCTGGCTTAAGGCTTAACCTTGGTAAAAGTATTGAATGCTAGGGATATAGGAAAAACAATCTCGTGGGTCCCAAGCAGTAGAAACAAACTATCTACAGAGGAAAAAAACACCATGTTTGCATCAGAGTTCTCATCTGAAATAATAGAAACTAGAGGGCTGGGAAGGTGGCTCAGTGGTAGAGTGCGTGCCTTGCATTCATGAGGCCCTGGGTTTGACTCCTCAGCACCACATAGGCAGAAAAGGCTGGGAGTGGTGCTGTGGCTCAAGTAGTAGAGTGCTAGCCGTGAGCATAAGGAGCTCACAGCACCCAGGACCAGCACAAAAAGGAAAAAAAAGAAAAAAAGGAAACTAGAAATAATAATTAACTAGTATCTATAGATTATGGATCATAGTATCTATTACCTGAAAATATAATTTACCTTCATTATGAAAGGAAAACATTTGAAGACATCCAAAAGTTTATTACAATGTATGTCATTCATTGCAAGAACAAAAGCCTAAATGGAATAAGGAACAAGCCAGAATACAAATCTCAAGATGGAAAAAGATGAAGAGACAAGTAGAACTGGGTGATGTGAGAGAAAGAAATGTTGAAAGAGGAAGTAAGTTTACTCAAGGATTTACTCAAGGAAATGATAAAGAAGGAAATAAATTCAAGGTGTAGGATTACACCTTGCTTTCATATAATAGCCCCACATTCCCTCTGGATCTGAACAAGGGAAGGGAAAATAATCTCATAGGAGGCATAAAAAGAGAGGCAATCCTGATAGTAAACAATGGCAACATAAGGCTATTCTGTAATATTAGCTAACCTGCTAACTGGTTAACTTATAAACAACACAAAAACACCTTTCCAGAGGCCAGGAAGTCCAAAATGAAGGTGAAAACAGACTCATTGTGTGATGAGGGCTATCTTTCTAGTTCATAGCTGTTGTCTCTTTGCTATAACCTCACATGGTAGAAAAGGATTCTCTGGGCCTCTTTGAAGGGCACAGATTCCAATGGTAATGCCATTGCTCTCATAACCCTTTTACCTTTCAGCACCTCAATGTCATCATATTCGTGATTGTATTTGATGGGAAAATATAAACATTCTGGTGGGAAAACATAAACATGCAGCTCATCATACATTTTTTATAGAAATCATTTAATTTCCTCTATAGGTATGCATATATAATCAAACATATATTACAGATTTCTATAAAATTTTCATAGGAATGAATCACATGCTTAACCAAAAAAGTATTCAAAAAGTAGGTAGTTTATATTAAATTCTTTCCTCACAGCATAATAAGGGTAACTGGAAATCAGACACATAGTGAAGTAGGTGTTCTATGAGGAAAAAAATGAAAGAAATGTAATAATGTTAAAAATATCGGAAAACCAGGCAAAATCTGATTAAAATAATGGGCACATCAAAAACAATGAAGCAGAGCAAAAAATTCAGGAGAAAATATAGTGCTTTTAATTATAGAAGCAGAAAGATTAAAAGGAAATTTAACTCTTAAGAGCCCAAGTAAGAATTACAACAAAACTTTAGAAAACATCTATTAATTATGACAAAAATTGAAATTATTAAAGAAAATAAGATGCTAGAAAAGAATAATAAATTCATGATTTTAAAATTAGTTAATTAGTTAATTTAGTGCCTGTCCTGCGGCTTGAACTTGGAGCCTGGGTGCTATCCCTAAGGTTTTGTGCTCAAGGCTAGCAGTTTTACCAATCTGAGCCACAGCTCAATTTCCAGCTTTTTGGTAATTAATTGGAGATAAGTCTTACATACTTTTCTACCCTGCTGACTGAATTGCAATCCTCAGCTTTCACCCTCCCTGTGTAGCTTGGATAATATTCACTGGTGCCCAGCATAACAGCTTTTATTCCCCTAAAGATCAATAAAATTGATAGAGGTGACTCTAAAAGAAAAAAAAAACACAATAAAATAAAATTAGTCAAAATTAATTCTGTGAAAATAGCAGAGTAAAAGAACTCTAAGTGAATGTGAATGGTGACTCTAAAAAATAAGTATATTTAAAAATAAGACCTAGAGGAATCAAATACTTTCATAGAAAAATATGCATTGTGACAACCGACACAGAAGTAATAATACTGAAGAGAACAATTATGAGAGGAGACTGGAGAATTGAAAAAAACTTCTGAAACTACTGAAAAAAACTTCAGGCAGATGAATTCCCAGGCGAATTTTGAATCTAACTACTAAAATGAGATAATTCTAATGTTATTAAAGTAGTATAAGTGTTAAGAAAGCTTGTAATTTCTCCAGTTAACTCTAAGAAACCAGAATAAGTCTAAGACTAAATGCCTCAGAAAGAAATAACAACAAACAAGTACAGGTAAAATTTTTCTCAGTACTGATATTTAAATGGCATATTGGAGCATGCAGTAGACAAATGAATCAAGAACCCTATAACACAGAGATAGATTTGAATGAAGTATTAAGTACAAAGTAAGAAATCTATATACTTATGGATTATATTAAAAATTAATATAGAACCCTCCCACCATTCCAAAGAGAGTATGAAAGGAAATTGGATAAATGTCAAGTGACCAAAGTCAAAGGAAATGGCAAACAAACCCAGACAGAAGGGAATTACTCATGTGTCTAAGGGAAGCCCACTAGAAAATATTGTCTAAATGACAAAAATTAAACACTTTACTTAAAATTTCATTTTAGAATTGTAAGTTCTAGAATTATAAGTACAGTAACTGGTATAAATGAAAAAGGAAAGTTCCTGATGCTAGTGATACACTTATATTCTTTGAAAAATCCAAGAATCCCATGAAAAAACAAGGGAATTTGGTTTAATAGATGAACACAAGACACACTAGAAATCACCAGTACTTGTCCATCCAGGCAAAATACTGTGCAAAGAACATTTGGTTCAGAAAACAAAGGCTGTAACATGTTATAGTACAAATCTGATAAGAAAGGTACAGGACTTAGTAAGTGAACCAAACTATACAAATCGGGGAGATGAAAAACAAAATACAAATGGAGTAAACTGCCATCCTCTTGGGTAGAATGATTTGTTGTTTTAAGCATGTCAGTTCTCCAAAATTTGTACATAAATTGAAAGTCATTCTAAATATTCTTTTGTTCTCATGTGTAGAATATAATTTAAGAAAGTAATAAGAAAAAGGGCTTGGACTTAGTCTAAGAGTCAACAATAATTGTTTAAGAGGTGTTTTATTTAACATAGGCTTTTGGAAGATTTGTTGAGCATATTAAAACATCTGATAGAAAAATGTTCTGAATACTTGCATACATTTATATTAATGCCTTAATACATTTATAAGTGATAAATATGAAATGATATATGGTGCCTTTTTCCTACTTGGTGCTCAATTAACAGTAAATTTTTTAATTAACACATATTAATTGTGCAAGGTGGATTTCATTTTAATATTTCCACAAATGCATATAATATACTTTGACCCTAAGACCTTGAAGTAAAAGCAGACACTCTGAAAACATTACAGGAAGGAATAGGAGAAACTCTAGGTTGCCTTGGCACAGGTCAAAATTTTTTTAATAAAGACCCAGAAACACAACAAATCAAAGGTTGGACAAATGGGATTGCAAGAAACTGCACAGCTTCTGCATGGCAAAGGACATAGGTAGCAAGATCAATAGAAAGCCCATGGATTGGGAGAAGATCTTCACTAGCCATACAATGGATAAGGGTCTCATATCTAAAATATACTTGGAACTCAAAAAATTAAATCCCCCAACAACAAATCATCAAAAAAACAACTACCTGATTAATAAGTGGGCTAAAGACTTAAAGAGAGACTTCTCTGAAGAGGAAGTAAGAATAGACAATAGACATATGAAGAAATGCTCGACTTCTCTGGCCATAAAAGAAATGCAAATCAGAATCACATTAAGATTCCACCTCACTCCAGTTAGAATGGATATAATCAAGAAAGCTAATAACAAGAGATGCTGGAGGGGATGTGGCCAAAGGGAACGCTAGTGTCAGTGGGAGTGTAAACTTGTTTCAACCACTTTGGAAAGCAGTATGGAGGTTCCTCAAAAGACTACACATAGAGTTGCAGTATGACCCAGCAATCCTACTTCTGGGCATTTACCCAAATGACCTCAAACAAGGCCATACTAAGGCTACCAGTACAACTATGTTTATTGCAGCATTATTCACCATAGATAAGATATGGAACCAACCCAGATGCCCCTCGGTAGATGAATGGATCAAGAAAATGTGGTATATGTTGACAATGGAATTCTATGCTTCCATCAGAAAGAATGACACCGCCCCATTTGTTAGGAAGTGGAAACAGTTGGAAAAAAATTATATTAAGTTAAGTAAGCCATACACAAAGAAATATAGGTCGCATGGTTTCTCTTATTTGCAATTATTAGTATACATCTAAGATAATCTTATCAGATGAGCAGAAACGCTCAATAGCTATGTACATAAGACCATATAAGATGATGCTAAGTGAAATGAACTCCAAGACATGGACACAAGAGGTTTGTCTTTCTTTCTTTCCTTCTTTCTCTCTTTTCTTTCTCTCTTTTCTTTCTTTCTTTCTTTCTTTCTTTCTTTCTTTCTTTCTTTCTTTCTTTCTTTCTTTCTTTCTTTCTTTCCTTTCTTTCTTTCTTGTCATGAGGCTTGAACTCTGGACCTGGGCTCTGTCCCTGAGCCCTTCAGCTCAAGGCTAGTGCTCTACCACTTAAGCCACAGGCCAACTTCCAGTATTCTGGTGGTTTATTAGAGATAAGAGTCTCACTGACTTTCCTTGCCCAGGCTGGCCACGATACTCCAATCTCAGCCTCCTGAGTAGCTAGGATTACAGGCATGAGCCACCGGCACTGGGCTGTTGTTGTTGTTCTTTTTTTTTTTGGGGGGGGGTCCAGTCATGGGGCCTGAACTCTGGGCCTGGACGCTGTTCCTCAACTCTTCAACTCAAGGCTAGCGCTTTACCACTTGAGCCACAGTACCACTTCCGGTTTTTTCTTTTTGCTTATGTGGTGCTGAGGAATCGAACCCAGGGCCTCAGGCATGCAAGGCAAGTGCTTGACCACTGAGCCACCTTCCCAGCCCCTTGTTGTTGTTGTTCTTTTTAATGTACTATGTGATTTTTTAAAATGTGTATGCTCTTTCCCCTATGGTACATCCTCTTGTCATTGTATTTGATTCTGATACCCTGGTATTGTATATACACTTATTTGAATTAGGGAAGGGGAATAACAGAATGTTAAGAAAAAGAACAAGAGGGAACCAATGCAACAACGATATTCACAAGACAGTATGTTGGAAATGATCTGTACAAATTCAAAGTGGGGGTGGGGGGAGGGAAAGTAGGAGAAAAATGAAGGACAGTGTAACAAGTGTGACAAGAAATGGACTTACTACCTTATGTAACTGTAACCCCTCTGTACCTTGACAATAATTTTTTTAAAATATACTTTGTTCCTATTTGTCCCCCTATTACTCTCTTATCCCCTTTTTTGTATTCTTCTTGCAATTTTTAGTATGTTTCATTATGACCCTTCCATGCAGCCTTTCATGTGTGCATACATAAATACATACACACACATAGTATTTCCTTCATATTACCTCTCCAACTTCTCTTCTGCTTCTGTGTCTGGTTCTTTCCTACTCCCAATAATCTGATTTCACATTGCTCTTGCCTACCTGGTTGGGTAAAACTTTGTTGTGCATTAATCTCTATGGAGCTGCATGAGAATATGGATTCCAGACAGGTGCCTGTGACACAAGCCTGTCATCTTAGCTACTCAGGAGGCTGAGATCCGAGGGTCACATTTCAAAGCCAGCCTAGGCAGGAGAGTGCTTGAGACCCTTACCTCCAATTGGCCAGCAAAAAGTTGGAAGTAAAACTATGGCTCAAGTGACAAAGCTAAGGGATTATTACTAGGCCCTGAGTTCAAGTCCAAGTTCTGGAAAAAATATAGAGAGAAAGATCTCTCTCTCTCTCTCTCTCTCCATTCTAGATTTCTAGACTTATACTTCATAATTCCTACAATAAAACATGCAGCATAATTTCAGGAATTACTGGTCAACTTTAGGCTGTGCTGTAATGATTACTTTTTATTTCCATGTTTATTTCTGAGTACAGAAATGTACAAAAGAGACCCCAGTGTTTCCATGGGGAGAATTACCACTTAGGTTCTAATTCTTAACAAATAATTTGTTAAGAAATGAGAGTTGAGAGCAATGACATGTATTGACATTACTTTCCTTTGTCTAGTTTACTGTAAGTCTTGATTTTTATAACCTAGATAATAAGCTTAATATTTTCTTCACATGATAATAGTACCTACTTCAAATACAGTAAGTGCTAGCTGAAAGTGAACAAATACAAACAACACTCCTAGTGTCCTCAGTAAGAATATTTGGGATCATGTGATTGTCACCCTTGACTTATTCTCAGATAGAAGTTCAATATGGAGGGTCACAATGAAGTTTTATTAGACATGTAAAGTACTCCCTTTCTGCTATCCAAAGGGCCTTGTGCTTGTTAGGAAGGTGCTGTATCACTTGAATCATGCCCCTAGTCCATTTTTGCATTAGTTATTTTTCAGGTAGAGTCTCATTCTTTTGTCCAGGGAAAAACATGGACTACCATCTTCATATCTATCCCTCTCCATAGCTAGGATTACAGATGTAATCATGTCTATTATATTTTATTTTATTTTAATTGCACCAGTCTAGTGCCTTGAACTCAGGGGTCCTGGATATGATCCCTGAGCTTTTGTGCTCAAGGTTAATGTTCTATCACATGAGTCACAGTTCCACTTCTAGCTGTGTGTGTGAATGTGTGTGTGTGTGTGTGTGTGTGTGTGTGTGTGTGTATGTATTCGTGTATGGTTAATTGGAGATTAAGTCTCAGCAACTGTACTGCTTGGTGTGGCTTTAGCAGAGATCCTCAGAGCTCAACCTTCTGAGTAGCTAGGATTACAGGGGTGAGCCACTGGTGCCCAGCCTAGCTTATTTTTGAGATGGTATTCAGTAATATTTCCCCCTGGACCTGCCTCAAGCCCTGATACTTTCAAACTCTACCTCCTGAATAGTTGTGATTACTAGTGTGAACCAAAACACCCGAATTCTTTCTATTCTCTTATTATATCATTCGAAAGTCATAGTTTTGAATGTTCCCAGGTATTATTACTGAATATTAGTGAATCAACAGTAACAACCTATGTTTCAATAAGGTTAAAAATTAATCATTATCCTTCTCCCAACTGGGGCTCCCATAGGAAATCCTCAGGAAACCTCCTTATGCTCAGAGGCGATTCTACTGTTTACTGCTCTGTGGTTTCAGTCAGCCCTGCTTACCCCTGTACTAACCACCAGTGATCACAATTGGCTCTTGAAGGACAGTACAGCTCCTTAGTATCAAAGCTGCACTCATGCTAGAGGCAGACTGGCAGACTGAACAGCTTTCTCTCTAACTTATGCCATTCACACTGATACAAGACTCAAGAAATCTAAACTCATTGTTCTGAAATCAATCTTTCAGTCTCTTGCCTTACCCTCTATCTCTAGAGGGCTCAAAATCACTTGAAGACTTTGGGAAGACAAGAGCATATAAGCACCATGCTATTCCCTTCATTCCTTTTGACAGCTTCACAAAACCTCTATCAAAAAATCTTTTTTAGTCAGAAACACATGTACCAAGACTACCGGGTATAAAAATGGAGGTGGCACCAGTCATTAGCTTCATAGATAGTAAGTTCTAAGTCCCACCTTACTTTTAGATGGGCCACCCAAGGCTTTATTGGCCCTTGTTAAAAGCCCTACCATTCATCCCCTTCCATAAAGCATCTAGTGTGCCTGGAGAGATCACACATCAGAGGGCGGGCCATTTGGCCCCTGGCATAGCTGCCTGCCATCTCTAGGGATTCAGTGCTCTGGCTCCTTGGCAACATGGAACTCTGGGGTTTTTTGTTATGCTGTGGTGACTGTGGATCTTAACAATAACAGCAGCACACCATATGGAAACAAATTAATTCTACTCTTGACTTCTGAAAAAGCTTTCCTGAGGTGATGTGAGTTGTTAATATCCCTGTTACCTTGTTACTTTTCCCCCTTTAAAGTAAAAGGCCTGGGGCCTGGTGGCTCATGCTTGTAAATCCTAGCTACCGAGGAGGCTGAGCTCTGAGGATCATGGTTCAAAGCCAGCCTGGGCAGGAAAGTCTGTGAGACTCTTATCTCCAATTAACCACCAGAAAACCAGAAGTGGGGCTGTGGCTCAAGTGGTAGAGTGCTTGCCTTGAGCTGAAGGGCTCAGGGAGACAGAGTCCAGGTCCAGAGTTCAAGCCCCATGATGGAAAAAACAAAAACAAACAAACAAAACAACCCCCAACAACTAGTGAGTTATATCAAGCAGTAGATTCACTTAAAAACCTACCTTCTTGGGACTGGAAGAATGAAGTGTAATTTAATAATAACTAGACTTTAATGCCAGGCATAAATGATGCAACATTAGCATAAGAAGGCCCAACACAAAGGCAGTGAAGTCAATTGCTTCTTATTCTCACATGCTCCTAAGAGTGCAATTCTGACATTGAAGTTTCAGGATAGCTTGGGAAAAAATTCAGCCACTTCTTCTTAATCATTACTTGTACCCCAGGGTGATGTCTACATTAGAGACAGGGAATGAACCCCTCTTTCCACCATGAAACTTAAAACTTACATCTAGATGCCAATTATAAATGCAATAAAGCTCATGGTGTAGCTTTCCTTGCAGCCATTGGGCAGAAAGGCACTTGTTAAGAAGTTCGGGCTGGGAAGTTGGCTCAGTGGTAGAGTGCTTGCCTTGCATGCTCGAGGCCCTGGGTTCGATTCCTCAGCACCACATAAGCAAAAAAAAGCCAGAAGTGGTACTGTGGCTCAAGTGGTAGAGTGCTAGCCTTGAGCTGAAGAGCTGAGGGACAGCGCCCAGGCCCAGAGTTCAGGCCCCACAACCGGACCCAAAAAAAAAAAAGGAAGTCCACTGCCAGGGGTTAAGGCCTGTAATTCTTAGCTACTCAGGAGGCTGAGATCTGAGGATGGTGGTTCAAAGCCAACCCCGGTAAGAAGATCTGTGAGACTGTTATTTCCAATTAACCACCAGAAAACCAGAAGTGGTGCTATGGCTCAAGTGGTAGAGCACTCTCCTTGAGCTGAAGAGCTGAGGGACAGCGCCCAGGCCCAGAGATCAAGCCCCATGACTGACAAAAAAAAAGAAGTCCAAGAGGCAATGTCAGCTTTGGAGCCAATGTCGGCGTTGATGCTCAGAATCGATGAGACTTTAACCCACCACCACAAAACCTGAGTTGATTTTCCTCATTTAATAAACGCACACAGGGATGCAATAAAACTACACTAAGTATATTTAGTTCACAGTAGCCATGCTTCATTTATGTTGATTTGTTTGGAAGTGGGCAGTAAATTACATTATGACACTTTCTAGCTGGAGTGCAATTGGAAGGTCTTTTCCTCTTCCAATGAATCACATTTTAAAGGTGGTTGTTAACAATATTCCACCTTTCCCTTCTACAAGGAAAACTGCACGTTTTTAACCTTCAGCGTGGTCTGAAACAAACCTGTGTTAAGTGCAGTTGTGACAATGACAAGGACCTCCAAAGTCCAGAGGGTGCCATGAGTGGAAACGTTCACTAGTCCTATCAAGTTCATGTCACCCAAGCACTGACTGCCTCCAAGTTCCTGGACACTAAACAGTGAGCAACCCAGGCAAACAGGCGTGGAGTTCTTCCATCTGTTATAGGTCTGTCCGTTGCGTTTATATTTTTAATTTTATGTTATTGTAAAGACGCTGTACAGAGGGGTTAGTTACATGAGTAAGGCAATGAGTACATTTTCTGTTGAGCATTGTCCTTACACCACTGTTTCCTACTGCTGTGGCCCAGCATTTGCTGAAGTCAGTAACTCTGATTCAGCACCATGTCTCTCCAAATGCACGGATGGTCTCCACCCGATTTGATTTCATTTTTTTATTTCAAGCTGGCCTTCGATATCTCCTCCCCACCCCAATTATATATATATATTTATATATATTTATTTATATATATATATTCTTCTCGAAAGGATGCTTAGATCCAAGATCCAAGGTGACCCCTCAAGATTTGAGGTGTCTCATTATTTGGTGAGAACACACGCACCTAGTCCCAATACGCCCGGCCACGGGGTGGAGGGGGGGTGGGGAGGCGGCGCCGGGGCGGGCCAGTCCCCTTTGGCATCTCCCCTGGAGAGGGGACCCCGCCCGGGGCGCTCGGGTTGCCAGGTCCTCTGTTTGCGGCGTTCTAAAGCGGGACCAAGGCTATCGCGCGGGGGAGGGGGTGCCCGGACCTGCACGCCGGGCCTTCAGCAGTTTGCCCGGGACAGGCCAGCGGCTCTGGGGTTGGTCCCCGCGGCGCCCAGCCCTTCCCGCGCGGATCGGGCAGAGGGCCCCCCCTCCTTCTTGGTTCCTCCCACCCGTGCTGAGCCCCGCAGCCGTCCGGGACGCTCGCGCCTCCCCGCACGTCGCGCACCCCCGGCGGCGGCGGGCGAATGGTCTGGCCCATCGGTAGCCACCACCCCTTGGGCAGCGCCAGCTGCTCCAGCTGCTTTGGGGTCGGGCGACGGAGCCTGAGCGGTGGCTGCCACGGGCGGGGGCATCGCCTGAGACACCGGCGCCGGCTGCGGGGGCCCGGGAACCGACCTCCGGGTCGCCGGGGAGCGTGGGAGCCGCCGAGGGACGGTCGCAGCCGGGAGGCGAGGACGCGTCTGGGCTGCCTCGCCCGTGAGTACCTGCTGCCGCCATCCTCCCGACCCCCTTCCCACCGACCCCGCGCCCCCGAGATCTCGGTCTCCATCCTGGACCAGCAGTGTCCCGGGGACCGAGCTCCCGGGAGGGCGCCCGGAAAGGGTTGCTGCTCTCCGAGGCTAATGATTCAGCACCACGGGCGCCGGGGAGGTTGGGGCAGAAGGGGGAGGGGAGGGGACGCGGTCAGTTGCGGCTCCCACCCCAGTTTCCAGGCTGCGGAAGGAAGGTGGAGGTCCCCGCGTGGACTGCCGAGATCGGGTGGGGGGCCCGGCGCGTCGGTGCGTCCACCCTCTCCCCGCATCCTAGAGCACACCAACGCGAGTCTGAGGTGCTCTCTTCAAAGTGTGTCACACCGGTGTCTGCTTCCCCACCCCACCCCGCCCCACCCTCCCTCCCACCCCGCACACCCTACGGGGGAGGGGGGCCATTGTAGAAAGCTCCCTTTCCTGCTGGGAACTCCACCGGGTTCATGCCCTTATCCACTTGATTTTACATCACAGCATCCTCCTCAAGAGGACATCTCCAGATGTGCAAGACTGCCCTAACAAAGTTGTGTTCCGGGTGGGTTCTGGTTGGTCCTAGCACCGGGAGCAAAAATAGGAGGTAGGCAATAAGGCCTTCAGATCCTAGCCACTCACTTTTATTTTATATATGGTATTTCATTAAATCCTCACGATCCAGAACCAGTTGGGGGGGGGAGGGGGAGTTAGGAGCAGAAATGTTAGATTACATTCTCAAGGTCAAAAACAGGATTTGAATACAAGTCTCCTGTCTCCACAGTCCACGGACCTTTCCCCACTGTATTAAGGAATAAGGCATCCAAACATGTGCCGTGCGCCGCTAGATAGCAAGCATAGAATTAATTCTCATGGTAGTAATCTCAAACAACAGCAACAATTTGTAAACTTTCTACATATGGAATTACTGCTTTAGGAAATAGGCTGCTTTTTTGAAATATGTGGAAAAAGTGCATTTCTAGGAAGCAACTAGTATACGGTTTGGTCAACGCTTCATAGGAAAGCTGGGTCATAACGAGTTGTTGAAGACATTTTTGGCAGTGATATATGATAGCAGTTAGAGTTCTGCAGAAATCAGCAGGGCAGAAAAAGAATCTAGAAATCTTTATCATTAAACTTTAGGTAGCATTTGAACTGAGAATATTCATCTAGTTCATCCAGTGAGAGACTGAATAACAAAGAATTGGGCGACAGACTCAGATCATGTTGTTTGAATTTTGTGCTTTGCTGTAGCAGGTGCTAACTCTCTTTTATAGATTAAGAACCTGAAATAAAGAGAAGGTCCAAGATCACTCAATAAGTGGAAAAATCTGGACCAACATTTACTTTTAGAGCTACATGTCTCATTAAAAAGGAAGCATTATAGTAAACTGTAGTTTGGTACAGTGGGAAACTGGATTTGTTTTTCCCTGCTCTTGAGAGTGAATAATTATACTGACCCTGTGTGCTCCTTCTGCAAAAATAATGGATGTTAGGTCTTTCTCCTTTGCTGGATCATTTGATTTTCATTTATGATTTATAGAGTTTTCTCTTAAGATGGGCCATCTCTTGTTGATGTCTCTGGAGGCAGTTTGCTATAATACAAGTGCTCATTATTGCTAAGTACTAGCATAGTATTTGATGGCAGACAGGAACAGAGTCATTTTGTACATCATCCCTAAAGTATTAAAATGTTTGTACTGGATAGTTCTAAAGTTATGGTAGCGTTGATACACTAAAGTGTACACTGCCTAAGTAAGGACATAAAATGAAGAAATACCTTTCAATTTGTTGTTAAAGAAGAAAAAGGGTCCTGTGTATAGTCCTAAATTAGATTCCTAGACAGAATCTAACTTTTTTTTTTAATGGAAGTGATTCAAGTCAGTCTTTGACTAGTGTTTATTTATTTTTATGTATGACTAAACCTTTGTGAAATACGTTGCGATCAAATCTGTTTGTTCCCAAGGGAAGCAACAGAACTGATAAGAATGAATAAGCAAAAATACAGTACATGCTAATAAAAAGAAGAAAAGGAAAGTGCATGTTTCTAGTGACAGATTTTAATATAGAAGTGGCATGGTTTATTTAGATAGCAGCATTGAGATGTATATAATACCAATATGGCTTTAGTTTGTATTTTCTCTCTGTCACTGTATCCATTTACCAAGTATTTTCAGGTTATTTAAATTCCTGGTCTGGAGGAACTTCAAGCATACCTGTGTGATGTTTGCTTACATAGGATTAATAAACAAAATTACTTAGAAAAAGATGGTGCAGTCTAGCAACACCATAAGGGAATGAAGAATTAGAAGTTGAGTCAGAAAAGTCAAAGGATCAAGAAAATTTTAGTGGATGGGAATGATTCAAGTCAGTCTCTGAATGCTGGGAAGGATTTCCATAGGAAAAGAGAACAAAGGCTCAGTGAAGGTATTCATATATTGTTTGGATTATGAAGAGGTCAGATGTGTGATCTGTTTCTGATCTAGTACTCATAGAGAAGCAGTGTAGATTTCTAAGCAGGATGAGTTTCTCTTGCTTTGTTCTCCATATCCCTTGACTGAAGACCCCCTTCCAGAAAATGGTATTTTTCCTAAAAGAACTTGTTGTTAAAAACTGCAGATGTTTTCTATGCAAATAATTCTTCCTTCTAAAGAAATTTGCTTTTGTTAAAGCTACCCCTCCTCAATAATAGAATTTAAAATATTTTGGAGGCTACAAGAACATATAAAGGTACAAAATAAAGGTAGATGCACCCACTAACACTTTGATGTATTTTCTGTGATTAGCTATAATCGTGCTGTATTATTTACTTTCTATATGTTTTACTTCAAATTTCTCTCTCCATCCCTCCTCCTCCTCCTCCTCTTCCTCTCTCTCTCTCTCTCTCTGTCTGTCTGTCTCTCTCTCTCTGTCTGTCTCTCGTGAGGGTGGGTACTGGGGCTTGAATGCTGTCCCTGAGCTAGTTTGCTCAAGGCTAGTGGTGTACCACTTGAGCCACACCTATACTTCTGGTGGTGGTTTAGTGGTTAATTGGGGATAAGCATCTCACAGACTTTTCTGCCTGAGCTGACTTTGAAGTATGGTCCTCAGATCTCAGTCTTCTGAGCAGCTAGGATTACAGGCATGTGTCAACAGTGCTGGACTAATGCTGATTTTTTTATAAACTCATCTATAGTCAAAGAAGTAAGCATTTAAATTGCCTGTGTAAATTTCTATTAGAAATTCTTGAATGCCCTAATCATTCCTATTGCCATTCTATTATTATTAATAATAAGTAACATTATGATGGACACCTTCATATGTAAGTTTTTTCTTTATTTTGGAAATTAATTTCTTAGGATACAGTTTTTGGGTAAAGGATATGAGTTCTTCAAGTTATTTTAAGCAAGTGTTAAACTACTACATTTTATATGTTCAATTTGGAACAGTTATATATTGGGTATAGAATATTTGTGTATTAATATTAAAAACGATATTAAAAACAGGAGCCAATGGCTCCTCACGTTATACTTTTCCAGAAAGGCAGGCAATTGGCACTACAGAAGGGAAGAGATGTAATTAACATTGGAGAGCAGGTTTGGTGAGAGGAAGCAAGAATTTATAGTGAGAGAAGAGGCATATGTGATGACGTACTTTCTGGACTGAAAGCTGGTTAGTGGAATTTAACCTTACATTGCTACATCCTTTCCCCTGTCACTCACTACACACTGTATCGGTCTCCTTCAAACTTCAGCCTCTGTCCTCTTAGATTACCAATTTTGACACCCTGAATGCAAGTCACAAATAGGGACTCACATTTGCATTTCCATTTGGAGAATTCACCTAGGAAAGGACAAGAATTTGGAATATTTGCACCGTTCTCAGCAAAAGCCTTGGGTACAATGTACAAAAGTGCATCCTGATCACTCTCTGGTACTAGAGGACTTTGGTGGACAGGGGCCAGTGGGTGAAGTATAACAGTCCTAGTGTTACTCCCAGTGTGGAGGGGCTGCCCTGCTTTTGTTCCCAGTATCCCTTCACCAGAGGAAATAAATTACTTCATGGAGGAACGACACTATGTTTCAATTTCCCCCATGTGTGTAGAGACACACAACCCTTACTCCTTATGATGAGAAGGGCAGAAGGCCAGTGTTGAACAGATGCTTTAGCCAGCCAGACTTCTGATTTACGCCCTCAAGTTTTAATCTGAGCTTCCTCTGGGACCTTCTTCCAGCTGGGTGACAAATCAGGGAAGCTACTGGCCATTAAGTTTCTGTGAGTACTAGTGGAAAAGAAGTCAGAGAGATGAGCATAGTCTGTCCATCAGTCTGGGAAACCTGAAAAGGAATAATGAAGACTAAAGCAAAACATTAGAAATCAAAAAGAGATCCAGTCTCCCCCCCACACCTCTTACTGGTCCTGAGAGATGTCTTCTGATGAACAATGAACATTCAGGTGGGTAGAGGATATTACACAAAATTTGTCCTGTAATTAGAAATTTGCTTAAGCTCCTGTCAAAAGCATTTGCATTTCTTTCAGGTATTATCTGTTAAAGTTGAAGTGGTTCTAGCAAACAATTTCCCTAGAGTTAAAAGCAGAAAAGTTAAATTTAAATAGGCTTCACTATTTATTCTCCACTAGCTTATTTCCCAGCTGACATTTCTCTATTAACACATGACTATATCTTAGTATACAAAGTAGTTGGCAGAGCTAAGCCATTGGGATTGCTTGGGCCCTGGGAAAATGAGTGATAAACTCATTTCTCTCTCTCTCTTTCTTTTCATTTTTCACTTGTAATCACCCAGTTGGTTTCTGTGTTTTGAAGGTATGGAGTCAATGGTCATGTTTACTGGGTCTTCTCTGGAGATGGCCCAGGTCTCTGATAATATTTTCCTCATTGAAACTGCTGGTATTGTTGGGTAGGATGAACCTTCTACAAATTGTTTGGCATTTCTAAATTGTGTTGGAGAACCTGAACTTCCAGACTTTTGTGTTATTTTTGTCCTTTTGCCTAGCCATGTGAAATGGAATGTTATATTTGACAAAAAGTTATTTTTGAACATATCTGTTTTTTTCTCACCCACAGCTTTGCAAAGTGTGAGCTAAAGAGCCTCAGTTAATTTAACAAGATGCCAGGAGCCTGTTTTTACATAAATTCTCCTTCCTCCTCCATGTATCTGCTGAAGTTACCTTTTTAAAAAAAGTAAACTCAGCATTTGTAGACTGAAAAGTAGAGCAGCAGTAATCCAAGCAGTTTCAAAATAATTCCATAGTTATCTTTTGGATCACATTTTACCAGTGCTTATGCTAATTGAAGGCAGTACCATTTTGTCTTTCTTTTGTAATTGAAATGGCCCCAATTAATGTTTTTTTATGTTTTTTTTACATTATAAGTAAGGAGTACTTGCAGAAAAAGTTAGCAACTCTGAGTTTAATTTGAATCATTGTATTTGATGGGAAATTTTCAAATGTAATTTTGTCATCATTTAAATCTATTTTTCAAGGTACTTATCAAATAAAATCTGTGGTCATGTGTAATATTCATAGTGATTGCTAAAAAACCAGGACAATGATTTTAGCACATCTTATGGTCTATATTTAAACAGTCAGCAGTTAACTAACAAATATGGGTTAGTGTTGTGGAGAAGAAAAGTAGAGATTGAGCAGATTTTATAGCCAGTTTTTTAATATTTGTGAAAACAGATGGGGATATTTTCATTTAGTTGTAAGTTTGATCATAGCTAAGAAGATAACACTTAGTGATTTTGCCATGTTTAAATATATAGTCCTAAGATTGGCAGTTATTATTTTGTCCATTTTGACAATGTAAAAAGTAGCACTAAAGAGAAACAAAAACAAAACAAGACCAGGCAAAATGAGCCTGTAGGGTGGGATTAGAAATTAGTATACAGCTGCTCCTTTTCTAGTCCTGACACTTGATGCTTGTACTTACGGCTATATATAAACAGGAGGATGACCTCCAGTGGACTATTGGATAGACTTTTGGTTTTACATCTATGGTATTTACGGAAGACATATGTATCATGTATTGAATGCTTTAAGACCTAATCTCTCACATCTAATTTTACTTCACTTTAGTTTCCCAAATCACTGATTTGGTCAATACACAAATATTGCAACCCATTATTCTGGAACTTGCCACAAAAATTAAAGGTATATGGATAGCTGAAAATATTAATAGAAGTTTAATAGGTTGGGATCAGTACTTCTTACAGTTACTAAATAGAACAGAATGTACATATGTGTAAAAACTTGTTCACTTGTCAAAAATCACTGCAAATAAGCATTTATTCTTTTTTTTTGTAGAAGGAGAATTTGCTACTCTATATACTTACATATAGTATGTATATTTTTATAGTTGTCATTTTAGAATTAGAGTCATTTTCTTTCGAAAATATTTGTGTGTCTCTTCTAAGAGATATTTTCATCCTTGACTAAGGATTAAAAGTTAAATAGGATTTTTTATTAGTTTATAGTATGGCATATATACTTTCATATTACACTTAACAGTGTATCTGTAAGTTTTCTTGTTGATATGGAGGAATGCAGTTGATTTTGTGTTTCATTTTGTATCCTCCAACCTTACTGAACTTACTTTTTTGGTTCTAGGAGGTGAAGACCGTTTTGGCATGTTTTCTTATGTAGATCATGTTATCTGCCAACAGTTTTATTTTTTCTTTCCAATCTATATGTCTTTTTTTTTGTCTTATTCAATGGATAGAACTTCCAGTTAGTAGAAGAACTTCTACTGTTAATGGAAGTTATCAGAGTGGACATGTAATCGTGATTATGTGTGATGCTAGCTAGCTATGAGTGGTCATCGGATCGTGATTATGTGTGATGCCAGCTAGTTACAGATGGTTTGTGTGTGTGTGTGTGTGTGTGTGTGTGTGTGTGTGGTCATCTCCATATTTATGGGGCCTGCATCTGTCAATGCAACCCAACCATAGAATGAAAATATTTAAAAAATATCTGCGTACTGAACACTTAAAAAAATGATTCCCTGAATGAAACAGTATAGAATCTGCATAGCATTTATACTATATTAGATATTTGTCATTTAGATATGGTTTTAGCAATGTGGGAGATATGTGTGGGATATAAGAAAATATGAGGGCTGGGAAGGTGGCTCAGTGGTAGAGCGCTTGTCTTGCATGCCTGAGGCCCTGAGTTCGATTCCTCAGCACCACATAAAGGAAAAGAAAAAAGCCGGAAGTGGCGCTGTGGCTCAAGTGGTAGAGCGCTAGCTTTGAGCTGAAGAGCTGAGGGACAGCGCCCAGGCCCAGAGTTCAAGCCCCACGACCGGACCCAAAAAAAGAAAAAAAGAAAATATGATGCTATTTTATGTAAGGAACTAGAGCAATGAAGGATTTTGGAATCCATGCAGGGTCTTGGAACTAGTTCTTCACAGATAATAATATCCATGTGAAAACACCTATGGAGTTATGTATGGAATCAGAGAAATTCTCTGTCCCTAGTACACTGAGACGTTTTCTCCTGAATGTATAATGAATTACATAAAATAATTTGTCCTTGTTACTTGGTCTGGTGGTAAGTTTTCTTTCCTAGCCTATTGATAAGGTAAATTACATCCATTCTTGAATGCTGAATCTACTTTGCATATATGAAATAAACTTCACTTAGTGATGATTGTACATGCACTTTATTTACTCATATACAGATCCATTTGCATACATTTTCACTTTTACAGTATTTTTTTTAATCTAACATGGGACCTAATGGTCTACACTATTATTTTTATTGTGATTTTTTGGTCTGATTTTGTTTTTAGAGTTCCTGTTAGCCTCAGAAATGAGTTGGGAGATCGTCTCTCTCCTATTTAAAATTGACATTAATTCTTGAGTGATTAGAAGATTTCTCTAAGAAAACTATATGAGGCTGGAAATTTCATAAACTTTTGAGTTATAAAACAGAGTTTTTTTTCTTTTAGTAGCAGCAGAATCATTCAGATTTTGAGCTTTGTTTTGACTGAGATTTTGTAGTTCGTGTTTTTTCAAGGACTGGATTTAAGTTATTGAATATATGAGTAAAGTTATTTATTGTTTCTTGACCCAAATTCTTTTATTGGATGTTGATTCTGTTGACATATTGTTTCATTCTTAATATTTGTGACTATGCCTTGCCTTTTAAAAATTATTGTCAGTCTAAATAGAGGCTTATTAATTTAATATTTTTTGAAGATCTAGGTATTTTGTTTTATTTATTTTCCCAATTGTTTTCAAGTTCATTGGCTTAAGGCCTTCCATTTGCTTGTTTGGAGTTTTTTCCTTATATTTTCTTAAGTAAAAGCTCAAACTATTGATTTATTATTAATTCTTTTTTTCTAATGTAAACATTTAATGCTATAAGTCTTCTTTTCAACCTGGTGTTGACTTTACCTTAGAAATTCTGATATGTTGCATCTTTACTTTCATTTACCTTGATATCTATGTGTAGTATCAAATTCAGATATACATAGCTGCATTAAATCACAGTTAAATTACTCCTCTTTTTTCCAACTGCAAAGCTTCATAAAGTTAACTCTTCTCATATATTTTAACCAAAACAACTTGAGTGTGCAAGAATAAATGAGAATCCACCAAGATATTAAAGAGATTTGGGAATGTATAAAAATTTTGTTGTTCTTTCATTTTTGTTATTTGTAAATTATAGTTTTTTAATAAAATATTTGTTAATATGTGATGGTTTTGGAATTGTAATAGTTGAAATGTAATTTCTATTGAAGATATAATTCATAAAACTAATTTTTAAGAGTATAAATGGCTGGCTCATCAACCAAAAAGTTTGACAGTCATGAGCCAGAGAAAACCAGAGCAAGTCTCTGAGCAGAGCAAGAGTAGGGCATAATATTTGCTAGATGAAGGGCATTGGTTCTACTAAGTTCTGTGTCCTTATTTTGTTCTTTGTCTGATACTTTCATTTCCACAAAAGATTCTCTTTCCTCTGCATTGACTCATTGATACACGCTCCTCTCTGAGAACAAAGGCAGTATATAGACTAACACAACTCCAAAATATAATCTTCATAAAAATAAATCTCTCAGAACGATCTCTATTTTAACTTTAGCAGGTACAGTATAACTGTATCAACACTTCTATACAATGTAACTTATATAAACTTTAATTATCTTAAGATATAAATTATAATAGAAAACAATAGTGGTGGAGTAGCTGACACTTATAAGGAATGAAATATTTAGTTTTTATCAAGAAGTGACTCAAAGATTGTATAAAATATTTGAGTTATTTTTTACTTATGTTTTTGATTCTGTTTTTATCTGTAAGTAGTTGTACAAACAGGTTATCATTCACCATTTTTTATTTTTAATATTATCATAAATGACTGGCTGGGTTGGGAAGGTGGCTCAGTGGTAGAGCACTTGCCTTGTATGCATGAGGCCCTGGGTTCAATTCCTCAGCACCACATAAGCAAAAAGAAAAAAGCCAGAAGTGGCGCTATGGCTCAAGTGGTAGAGTGCTAGCCTTGAGCTGAAGAGCTGAGGGACAGCGCTCAGGCCCAGAGTTCAGGCCCCACGACTGGACCCCCACCCAAAAAAATGACTGGTAAACTTTTCCCCAGTTCTAAATTAGGTATAATTTAAATAGAGTAGAACATTTAACTTGGTAAATAAGAAGTTTATAAGAGTATGGACATGTAAGATGAGATAAAATAAATTAGTGAAAAAAATAAGATAATGTGAGCAAGAGCAGGATTAGCTGACAAAACACATGCTCTGAAATTCTGTTTGTTTATGAGAACTGGGCATGAGTACAATTCTTAGCTCTTTAACTTCCTGGCAAGGTAGTAAGACAGAAGTTTAATGATGGATTGAAATGTGATCCGTAGAAAAAATAATGGAGGAAAGCTGCTGTTGTATTGAATCTAGATGAAATTTCCGGTAATTTCCTTTAATAACTATCTAGTATAATGTCATCTATAGTAACACAATTGCACATGGAGCTGTTTTCTGTGATGCCTTTCAGTATGTGCCTGAAGTGTGGCCTATATGTCTTTAGGGAAATCAATGTAATCTCTCAAGATCTGATTATTTCCTTTCCTATCATTAGAGTATTATGATGTAGGTAAGTATCATAAGCAAGTGATGTAGGATAACTGTGTCCCTTCATGAGTCAGTTTTGTTAGAGTGACTATGGCAACAATATGATGTGATCCAGGGCTCTAGCTTCTGGGTGACCTGTCCTATTCCAGAAGTGGATGTTACTGTATCCAAAGCCTTTCTTATAGGGAATCCTTCACATATGTACATTTTGGAGCTGAGATTTTTTGTTTGTTTGTTTTTGGTCAGTCATGGGGCTTGAACTTTGGGTTTGGGTACTGTTATCTCTCAGCTCTTCAGATCAAGGCAAGTGCTCTACCACTTGAGCTACAGCCCACTTCTGGTTTTCTGGTGGTTAATTGGAGATAAGAGTCTCATGGACTTTCCTGTCCAGGCTGGCTTTGAACCATGATCCTCAGATATCAACCTCCTGAGTAGTTAGGATTACTGGTGTGAGCCGCTGTAAAGTTGCTGAGATTTTTAAGAAGAAGCACATAGGAGGTGGTGTTCTCTAAAGATTCCCTCCTGTTGTTTCAGGAAATCACATGATTTGAGAGTTTGCTGAGTTAACTAACAGGAGGAATTTATCAAACATAAATGATTGAACTGAAGGCCACAGCACATCTGTACTAAAGTGGGCTAAGGAAGTGATTTGACAGGTTTCAAAACCCTCTTCAAAATCCCCTTTGGTTTGTAACCAGACTCAGAAGAGTGGCAACTGTCCCAACCACCCATCCCAGCTATTCATACCATATGCAAATAAAACAGGCAGGGCCACCTCCATCTCCACAGAGAAGTGCATTTTTTTTTGTAAGTCCATTTTTTCCTAGTTTTTTTTTTTTTTTAGCTGTTCATCAAGTTTCCAACAAAAATGTTGACATTAAGTAAATTCCCACTCATTATTAACATAAGCCCCAGATTTATACTAATTTTCTCTCCAGTTTGAAGAGAGGAGTGAAATAACTTTTCACACACATTCCAGGTTAGTTTGCTTCCCACATGGTCTTTTAAAGTCAGTTATCAGAAGAACTTAATGAGTTTTTTGATTTTTAGAAATCTTTTGAGCCTTTGCTACAAGTTCAGTTGGTAATTCCCTGAGATTTGCCTTTAGCAAATGGCAACCTTCACACATCTTCCCAATGTCATTAAAAGCCAAAGAAGGCTACCCACAGAGAACTAAGATTGGCTCTGTGTCGGGAGGTTTTTTGATGCTGGAGCAATGCTGGGGCAATGTCTTCTGGCTGCCTTTACGAGAGTCCACCTGAAAGAAAGATTGGCCTGATCCTTACCCAAACAAACCTTGGGGGAAGATGGTCATAAGCCTGAATCCACCATGTACTTTCCATGTGATGAACTAATGAGTGAATTAAGAGTCATTTATATCCTAACACTTATAACTCCAGTTTCAAACTTAGCAGCAACTAATACAACAGTCAAAAGTATTTCATAAGAAATGTCCATATAAATCACTGCTATATTAGAGTTTCAAGGTTTTAAATAAATGCTCTGCCAGTATGCTCATTTATTTTTTACCTTCTAGTGTCAAATGCTTTCCTCCTTTATAATAAAGCTTTATAGAATAATAGCGTTTTAAATTGAACCATTAAAAATTAGTTATAAAGCCTAGTGGCTTATGTCTGTAACCCTATTTAGGAGGCTGAGATCTGATGGTCAAAGTTCAAAGCCCAACTGAGCATGAAAGTCTGTGAAGTGTTTTTCTCCAATTAACCACCCAAAAACTGTAAGTGGAGATGTGACTCAAGTGGTAGAATACTAGCCTTACTAGAATCTGAGCAAAAAAGCTCAGGGACAGCACATACACATAAAAGAATTGATACATACATATGTATATATATGTGTGTGTATACATATATATGTAAAATATGTACATAACATTTTATATACATGCATATATAAGTATGTTATTCAAGTATTCTTACTTGATTTTTAACTGTTAAATACATTTAAAACATCTAATGAATACTATCCATATATTTAACTTAAAATTTTTAAATTTGAATTTTATTGTAAAAGTGATATACAGAGGGGGGTTTGAATTACATAGGTAATTAGTATATTTCTTTTTTCATTTTTTAAAAATAAGTTTTAATTGTGAAAATACTGTACAGAAGGGTTTCAATCACATGAGCAAGGTAATGAGTACATTTCTTATCAAGTATTATTGCCTCCTCCTCTCTTTTTCCCCTCCCATCCCTTCCCTCTCATCTCAACAACTAATCCCCCACCTAAATCGTAAAGTTCGTTTTCCACATAGCATCTTGTTCGTCTCATTGTTGCAATGGGTCCACCTGTATCCCTATTTAAACATTTGCTTTTTCCCTTCCGCTCCCCAAATTATACCAACATCAAATACAGTGAAACAGAACCCCAAGATAAGGACACAAGTGATTTTTTTCTTTCTTGCTATTGTTTATAACATATTTATAATGTACCACGTGATTTTTTTTTGTTGCTTTGTATGTCCCTTTCCCACAGTATAACCCCTGTTTATACAGTACATTTCTTTTTGAACAATGTTACCTCCTCCCTGGTTTTCTCCCACTTTTTCTCTGTTGGATTCTCCTTTCCCCAGTTGTAAAGCTCACTTCCAACATAGTGTCTAATGAGTATCACTGTTGAATTGGCTTGTGCTTTGTCCTAACATTTCTGTGATTCCCTTTCCTTTCTTCAAATCAGATAAACTTACATACAAGACAAAGGGTACAGAAATTAAAAAAAAAAGGTGACAACAAGGGATACATCGAAGGAAAAAAGAAAACTTCAAACACTACAATAAAACATCCTCTTGTTTCCATTTCTTGGGGTTCATTTCGATATGTATCATTTTATATGTTCATATGCATACAGCTATTGAGCCATTGTGATCATCTCCTAAGAATATCCTCCTTTGTTCTCAGTGTGTGAATGCTTAGAGTGCTGTTTAATTCATCATGTCCAAATGTAATTCTTTGTCTTATACTATGCATTGGATTAACTTGTAGATTTATAGACATATTCTAGTTATTACAAATGTTATATATATGTTTGTATTACCTATTATAAATATATATTTAACTTAAATTTCTAATTTTTAGATGATTCAAGGCAAGTTATGCATGTTAATGGGGGACCATGTAAGGTTTGATCAAATTATATATATATATATATATATATATATCCTTATATATATATTTTTTTAAATTCAAGGTAAATATAGTCCCTCAAGTATTTATCTCTACTTGTGTAGGGAAAGTGGGAGAAAACTAAAGAGGGATTAACAATCTTTGACAAGAAAATGAACTCATTACTCTACTTATGTAACTGTCATATCTCTGTATATCACCCCTACAATAAAATAAAATAAATTCAAAATCCTTTGCTTCCAGCATTTTGAAATGTATAATACACAATTATTATTCTTACACACACACACACACACACACACACACACATTTGTGCAGTAGTGTCCTGAACTACTTGCTGCTCCTTACCAGTTATTCTCCAGGGTCTCTGATAAGCTGATAAGCACCATTATACTCTCAGCTCCATACCATCAACTCTTAGATTCGCCATGTGAGTGGGATCAGGTGGCAGTTTCATTTTACATCAAGGTACCTACTCACATTCATGTTATCACAAGTGACAGGTTTGCTTTCTTTGTTTTTTTTAAATGGCTGAATACTATTTTTTATAAATGTATCACATTTTCTTTATCCATTCATCAGTCAATAGATGCAGGTTGTTTCTATTTCATAGCCATTTTGAATTTTGCTGTTACAAATCTGAGAATGCACTTCTATCATCAGCAGACTGATTACTTTTCTTTGGATACATACCCAGGCATGGAATTGCTTGTAGTTCTCTTTTTCATTTTCTTTTGAGGAACCCATTTTCCATAAACCCTACAGCTGTAGTATTTACATTCCCACCATATGGTGCAGGGTTTCCCTTTTTTATTTCCCTTCCAGTGCTTGTCATACTTAGAGTCTTTTTGGTATTAGCATTCTTACTGGGGTGATAAACTATCTCATTGTGGCTTAGATGACTATACTTGATTTTGAACAAAGAAATTTTCTTCTCTTTAATATGTGGAATATTCAGGATATCACTCTAGAGGGTGAGTGGCATGAAAATGCTTTCTTTTTATTAAAGTGATTATAAGTTACCTTTCTCATTTGCATTTTGGATAGAGTTTTGGTGAAGGATCATTAGGCTCAGTGCTTTGGTTTTGCTTTCATGTCTGTGAAGACCCAGCTAAATGCACTTGAGTCTGTAAAAGGACAAGCTAAGGGATTCACACAGTCTTGTGGGCACATTAGTAATTTAATCTCTCTTATGGACCCTAATGGTCTACTTAGTAGAGGCTTCAAATTCCATCATGGGCAAGACATTATTTTTACTCTGCATTCAGTCTGTTACAGCTTGTGGTGTTGAGCAAAGCTGTATAAGTAAGGGAAACATTTGATTTGTGCTAAAAGTTTGAAACAAGTAATATGTAATCTCTTCCCACCATACATATTTGAAGAGTATATGGTAAGTTTGTAATCTGAAATTCTGAGGTTAACAATTTAGAAGACTGGCAGAATGTTTGTTCCCATGGATTGTTAAAATAGATTATTACAGAGCAATGTGTGTACTCACTGTAATTCTCTTGTCTAACTCTCATTTTTATCATGTTATAACTGTAAATACAGTTTTTCCTAATACATTTTAATTTTAATTCAAATCATATATCAGTCCAATACTAATTGGTGCTTACTACATATAATCAGTTATATCTATTGAATGTCTGAATTATTCAGATCACTATGATATATAAGACGTTCTGCTTATCAGAGATATTAGATATTAGAGCCATATATATACACATGTATTTAAAAATGAATCCTTTTGTATTACTAAAAGTGGTATTGTATATATGTTTATCTGAAGGAAAGGGGAACAAAAAATGATGAGACAAAGGACAAAGGGGGAACCAATGCAACAGTGATACAAGACCCTATGTTGGAAATGATCTGAACAACTTGAAGTAGGGATGGGAGGAAGGAAAGAGGGAGAAAAATGAGGGAGAGGGTAACAAGTTTGACAAGAAATGTACTTACTCCCTTACTTATGTAATTGTAACCCCTCTGTACATTGCCTTGGCAATAAAACTAAAATTTAAAAAATCTAGAAAAATAAAAAAATATATGACAAAAAATATAAGTAGAAAAGATTTGACAAAATGGCCTTATGGATATGAACACAGATTATAAAGAGTTTGATGGAACTAAGAAGCTGTGATTGGAAGAGAACAGTATTTGTTTTGTGTTTTAATTTTTTCCCTTTATAATTCATAAAATATAAATCACAGCTTATTTACTGTATTTTATTTTGTAATTTTCAATAAGTGTCCATTGAATTAAAAGCATAAAAGGCATAAATGCATAAATTTGAAAAGGTGCATTTTTTGAGATTTAAATATATATATCTTATTGTAAAGATACTGTACAGAGGGATTACAGTTACATGTGTAAGGTAATGAGTACATTTCCTATTAAGCATTGTTACCCCCTCTTTTGTTTTTCCCCTACCATCCCTTCCCTCCACACCTCCCCTAAAAGATACATTTTATATTCAAATGGGCAAGAAAATAAGCTGGTCTAGACCACTTTGCCTAATCTAGTAAAGCTGTATTCATAGTATTCTTTCTTGTCCTTTGATGTAAACTTTGACAGAGAAACTTATTACTGAAATAGGTATGGATAACACAGCTGTTAGAATTACAGCAGTAGACATTTGTGGTTATTCAGAAAGAAGGAAGATACCACTCCTTATTAATTTATAATGATTAATTATACTACTATCAATTATAATTATATAATATATTATATAACATACTTATATAATATAGAATTATATTAATAATAGTTGCTAATAATTTATTATTCATATTTCCAACATTTCATGTGTAAAACAATGGAGAGGTGTTCGCCTAATTAGCATTTGGCTGAGATAAGATGAGTTACTTTTCTCATCAGGAGCTAATGTAGCAATCCAATTACTTCAATGAATTATGAACTTGGTTTTTCTTAAGCAGTTCACAAATAGAGATTGGTAATATAAAAATTTAGATTAAAATTTAAATCTTAAACAATGACTTAGAAGTCATCTAAAGCATCAATTTAACACAGATATATTCTTTACAGCTGTGTAACAACCCTTATATTGTCAAAGTTGTGTAGAATAGAATGTTTGACATGTGATTTCTATACAGTAGTTAGGTTGAGTTTTAGGTTTTATGGGAAGCATCTAAGCCATAGTTGAATCTTACAAAGTCTGCCATGTATTATCGGTTTGCATGTCTGCTGTGTGTCTCATGGTTCTGCTATCATTATCAGGTTATCTCCTGTGATCCTGTGGAACTGTATGAGTCTCTGAGCATTAACCTACAGATGCTTCTGTCATATTACTATCCCTTGGGCTTTGGAATCTGTTAAGGTAATGTTATGATGAAAAGATGTTTTGTATGTGCCCGTTAGCAAGATCTATATTTTCTATTATATGAAGTAGGTATAATTAGTAAGTCTGCTGGCATTTTTTGTTATTATTTTTGGCTTTTATTTTGGTCTTAGCTTATTTATTATTTTATAATAGCTACTTTAAAGAATATATACATTGACTTCAAATGCATATTTCATTAGTTTACATTGTGCTAAATTAATGCATTGCATATATTTGTTAGAGTGTTTAGATGCTGAAGTTTTTCAGAAACAGTGAATGTTCCCTACTATGCTTGCTACACATTTAAGTAACAAAGCAAAAATTTTTCAAAGGTTTCAGAAAAATTGACTTGTCAGTTTTGCTCAGGTGAAATACATACTTATTTGTTTTTCCTTGTTTTTTTTTAAATTTCAACCTATTCAAAAATGTAAACATTTGTGTAGGATACCTATACCATTAAATATTAATTGGTTATATGCATGAAACTCACCTTCTTCTTATTACCTGAAAACTAAACGTTTGGTATTACTAATAGGAAGCCAAGTTGAAATTAGGTACTATATATTGAAGTGTCCAGTACTTAGAAGGGAAATGAGCTTTTTGAGGTTTTATAGATAATTTAGTTAAACAACCTTTGTTGTTAAGGATAGTAATAAAATTGAAGAATTATAAGGCTAGGGAAATGTTTAATCCTTCACTGTTAGCTTTTCTAAGCACAAGATCAAATTAACTCAATAACATTAGAACAGTTTTAAGGGGAACTATAGAGAGTGAGGAACATTTCTGAGTATGTTAGTAAAGTACGCATTGAATTGAAGGGTCATTTATTTTCATTCTTTCCAATATGATCAAACCTAAGTGAGGAATAATCTACTAGGATTAAATTCTAGAATTTGTGACAAGTATCCAAAGACTGAAAGCCTGACATGTCATTAGCATTGTTATGTGCTTGTCTCTTGTTGCTGTCAGCATGATCAAATTATCTCCCTGACACTGTGGGACCACGAGTCTCTTGTGATTGATTTGGGGACAATTATTTCCAGAGGTAGGTAGATTTACTTAAGAGTAATAACAAAATAAATTTCATAGAAGATAATTAAAGCAGGCATTCCTATGTAGTTAAGAAAATGGACTTTTGCTAGAAAAACTTAACGCTCAATATCTCTCCAATTTTCTTCCAGTTGCTTTCTTTCCTTACTCTATTCCTTTTTTATTTATTCCATCTCTTTATGAAAAGTTACCTTCATTCTTTTGAAAATCATTTGCCTGGTGACCACCCTCTTATTACAGAACTTTTTAGGGGACAGACAACAAGCAAACCATAGCAAGAACTAAGTGGAATTCATATTAGCTACAGACTTAATAAAGGACTTGGGCTGTTCCTACAGCAAGGATCAGCCTTGTACAATTCAGAACAAATACCCTTCAGAACGTGACATCAGAACCACTTGTTTGTACCGCATGTACTTATATTTTAAGCTGCTTACTAAGAGAGAGATGGTGTTTGAGGGTGCTGAAATGGATTTCCTCAGGTTACATTTAGTTAGGACCAGTAAACGAGTGAATTATGCAAGAAAAGGAAAAAGAAAATCTTTTCCAGAGAAATAGGGTATGATACACATTTTTCCATTCTCTATTCCTCTTTATTAAATGATTTAAGATATATTCATATGATGATAATAAAAATAGGCCATCATATTTTGTTCATGAACATAAAAATGTATGTTAAGGTGCTACATTATACCTTCCAATCAACTTTATTGATTTCTGAATGAAAGGTAGAGATCATGATAGTTTTATGTGGCTGTCAGTCTCATGATAGAATTGGTGCAAATGAATGTGGATGAATTTGAGGCTTGGCCGCAGCAAGCTAGATGAACCAAGGTTTTTTTCTTTTTAATTGTATCTGTACCAGTACTAGGGCTTGAACTCATACTGTATACTGTCATTTAGCTTTTTCACTCATGGCTGGCACGCTACCACTTGAACTATAGCTCTATTGCCAAACCAAATTTTTTAAGAAAGCTATGAACAGGGTGTAGGAAGTGGGTAAGAAGGAAAGAAAAAAAAAAGAAAAATGATAATAGTCTCAGTGTTTAGTCACTAGTTTTAAGATAGACTATTGTCATCCCCATTTTTCAGATAAATGGATGAAGATATGTTGCTGGAAGTTCAGCATATATCCTATACTAAATTCTATTTTACTTTGCTAATATTTTCAAGTATCTTAAACTTACTACAAACATTTTTCAAGTTGTTTCTGTTGTATCTTTCTACTCCCACCCCTCTCTGCTCAATTTTCATTGAGACCTTATTTTCAAAAAAATTACATACCATCTTTTACTCTCTTTTACTTCTTGTAGGTCTTTTCCTAGCTAGCTAACCCATAGTATTTTTTCCTATTACAAAAGCATGAACCCCACTTTTCTAAATAAAAATGACTTCTTCCTTTTCCTTTTTTTTCCTTCTGTAGGAATCTCAGGTGGTTCCCTAAACTATGCCTTTTGGAATACTTTTTTCTACTTTTGACTGATTTGATCCTCATTCTTCTATCTCTGATTATCACATATCACAAATAACAGAGGACGTATTGCCCAAATAATATAAAGAAATGTTACAAGGAAAAAAATTACTCCAATTAAAAACCAGCAAAAACTTTACCAGATGTCTCACCAAAGATGTACTGGTTGAACATGAAAGGATTTCCACTTCATATGCTGTTAGGGACTGGCAAATTTAAGTAGAATGAAATATGACTATGCATTTCTTGGAATGCCCCAGATCCAAAGCACTAATAATGCCAAATGCTGACAAGGATGTGCAGCACCAGGAATACTCTTTGGCCATTGATGGGCATGATAAAATGGTGCAAACCCTTTTGAAGAGTCTCTATACTAACAGAGTCTCTTGAAAGTAGCTAATATGGCTTTTATATCAAAGCCATTAATCCATTAATGTTATAAAATATTACTCCACTCATGAGTTCAGAGCCTAAATCATTTCTTAAAGGATTCAGTTCTAATAGAAGAGATATTATATTTAGGGATAATGTTGAGTAGATGCTCCCATTGCCCAGCCCTAGTATCTACTGTATTAGCGTGTCATCATACTCTCCTATATCCAGATGGCTGCTAGTACATTTTTTTAAAAGACTTTTGAGGACTATTTAAAAATCCTTGGGAGTAAAGGCCCTTTGCTTTCAAGATCTTCTCTCCACAACTCCTTACTTCAGGCTTCTCCCAAACAAGAAGTGCCATAGAATTAATAACTTGCCCTTTCGACCTACAGTAACCTGCAACCAACGTTGGGTGAATAAACTCCAGAGCTAGGTGTTTCATATGGGTTCTCAATTTTTAGGAGATTAAGTTCCAGCCACCCACAATTGAGCAAGCTTGGTAATGTATCCTTGTTGGCTGTCCTCCCTTCCTTGTCTGGCTTTTCTGCTTCTGTGCAAGTGTTGCCCGCACTTTCCAAATGCGGCTTGTATTTAGACTCTCCAGTCTACCAGGATTTGTTTCTGGGGAACCTAAACTAAGAAATGCCTCTCAGACAACACCTACAACTAAAAGGAAAATTTGAAAAACTACATTTTATTCTTTTAATTTGTAAATACCTTTTAATTTTCAACTGTTTCCTGGAAATTCTACTTGGACATATCTGAAACCTGGCATGTCCACAGTCAAGTCAGAATTTGAAATGGTTCCCACATTGATTTGGAAGAGATTATTGCTAGCACTTGGTCTGTGTGCTTTCTTCCTGCGCATCTTGAAATGAAATTGTTTAAATAAATTCAAGATGTACTGTGAGCTCTCCATTTCTCTGAGTGTGAATAACACCTCACAGAGATCTAACTTGCACTGTAAGTTACGGTTAGCTATTTTTACATGATGACCTCAGTCTTGGCTGGACTAGCTGGAATCTGGGATCAGTTAGTTTACATTTTGATTTACTCTGATAATGTTAACCTCAGACTTGGTTCAGCAAATATTTCAAGTACTAAGGTAAATATACAATGTTGTGACTTACCAACAATCTTTGTGTACAATTTAAGCATCAGTCTCCTAGACGTAGCTAAGTTTATATAACTATTTATATATCATGAAATTCATTTGAAGTTTACCCTGGCATATGATTCATAACTGAATATATGGAATGTGGCATGCAAAATAGCTAAGTAGTGAATAGAAGATACTGATTTAGGTACATTTGCTTAGTTGTAGCAAGTCATATAAATAGCATCTTTTTCATTCATTTGTGTGCAGTTAAATGAACATTTGATTTATGTTTTACCAAAACAGTTAAAGCTCTTTATAGTCACTTTACTAAGCCTATGATTTATTTCATTTTTTTGGAGAAATTTAGATAGTTTTTTACAATTACGAGTACTTTATTTACTTTTTCTCCATTGAGACAAAGTCTTACTATTTAGTCTGTGTTGGCCTCAAACTTGCTGTTTAACCCAGACTGTCCCCAAACTTGTGATCTTCGTGCATTAGCCTCTTGGTTGCCGGATTACAAGTTTGTACTACCATGTCTGGATCTAGTTACTGGTATTTTATTTATTTATTTATTTTTTGTCAGTTGTGGGGCTTGAACTCTGGACCTGGGCACTGTACCTGGGCTCTTCAACTAAAGGCAATCACTCTACCACTTGAGCCACAGCGCCGCTTCTGGTTTTGTGGTGGTTAATTGGAGATAAGAGTCTCACAACTTTCCTGTCTGGTCTGGCTTTGAACCACAATCCTCAGATCTTAGCCTCCTGAGTAGCTAGGATTACAGGTGTGAGCCACCGGCACCTGGCTTACAGGTATTTTAAATAACAACTTGCATATATTCTTCTTCAAAACTGTGCCTCATCATTATTGAGGGTTTTTATCAAGATTGGTTGCTAGAAGTATAATTAACAAATCAGGAACACAAATATAGTACATATATTTTTTCTCATTCATTTCCAGAATATTTATTAATAGTATACAGAGAAAAGTTATAGACTACCTTCAAAAAAGTAAACAGTTAAAATTGATTGGAATGTCATTCTAGTAATTTTCTTTTTTTTAATTCTAGTAGTTCCCTATGCTTAGTTTTCTAGTTTGATAATACTAAAGACAGTGAATTATTCATAAAATGATTATATGTACTTCAAAAATGATAGTTAATGTGTTATATGCTATTTGAAAATAACATATTTTTTTTCCTAGTCCTGGGGCTTGAACTCAGGACCTGGGTGCTATCCCTGGGCCTCTTTGTGCTCACAGTTAGTGCTCTAATTCTTGAATCATAGTACTACTTCCAGCTTTTGCCGAGTAGTTTATTGGAGGCAAGAGTCTCATGGACTTTCTTCCCTGGCTGGCCTTGAATCACGATCCTTAGATCGCAGCCTCCTGAGTAGCTAGGATTGCAAGTGTGAGCCACTGGCACCCAGCTTGAATAATAACATTTTAAATTGAGTAATGTTACACTGAATGGAGTTAGTATAATGTAGAGAGTCAACTGAGAAACTCACTAATGTCCATCCTGACTAGACTGTGCAAGTTCACTTGGATACTCCCTGAATCCCAAATATTTCACTGACTATGTGGTCACCATACCAAGCGCAAACCTGAGGAACATAACAAGGCCAGGGAAATAATGATACTATGATTCAATCATGTCTCTGATCCATTTCTTAGAATGTTTATGTTCACTTGGAGAAAATAATTACAATATAAATTGAAGAGTCTTGTAACTGCTTATTAGATTCAGTAGTGTTTGTGTATCAAGAGAAAATTCGTTTTGTATACATTTTTATTTCCTGTTATGATGAATAAGAATGGTCTCATTCTGATAATAAGAATTTTCTATTGACATAAATGTATTTATTCTTAACATTTTTTTCTTGTCATTAGAAGAATAAATAGAACAATATTTTAAATGAAAGGAAATAAGCATAAAGATCAAGGAGACTTCTTCTAAATAGTTTTAATGTTCTTTTAAATATCCTTTTTATGTTTTTAAATACTGGTCCTGGGGCTTGCGCACAGGGCCCAAGCACTGTCTCTGAACTTTCTTGCTCAAGGCTAGTGCTCTACCACTTGGGCCACAGCTCGACTTGTGGCTTTTTTGGTAGTTAATTGGAGGGGAGAGTCTCATGTACTTTCTTTTCCAAGCTGGCTTCGAAATGTCACCCTCAGACCTTAGCCTCCTGAGTGGCATTACAGTCATGACTCACTAGCAGCTTGCTTGTTCTAATATCTTTATCACAACTTACTCCTCCAGTGAAGGCAAGTTCCATCTTCTAGCTGTATAGATTGGCATTATGGAGTCAGGATGCTCATTTTTCCTAGACAACAGAAAATGAAAACTCCATGGACAGATAATAATGAGGAACATATGACTTAAGAAAAGTACCTCAGTGGTCTAGCTTCAGTGTTATCAGAGCCAGGGGGAATGGTAATATTCTAGACCGATATCGTAGTTGACTTTGAGTCAGCTAAAATGTGTCTTTTCTTTTAATACTTGGAATAAAGCTTCTTGGGCCCAGATTTCAACTTCTCATAGTATCAACTAACTAGAAACAAAGTGGGAAGCAAGATCTACTATTATTTTAACCTTCCATTAGTCTTCCACTATGATTTATCGCTGAGCATGCTGTTTGACAAGCCTATGGGTCATGGTGCTTTCCCAACTTTGCTCCAAATTATTTCTACTAGCAAAGTCCTGGTTTTCCAATGGTGCCAGTGGAGCTAGAGGGTGGTGTGTATGGAAATGGCTCTGGGTTTAAATGACACTTTTACTTCTTAGTCCAGGCTTAACAGTGTTCCTTGAATAATAGCTGCTGCACTTCTTGCATGTCATTGGTCAATTTCCAGAATCTTGAATTGGTTATTTCTGGATGATTTTGTTGTGTAGTTTTATCATTATGTTTTGAGTAGAATTGCTGAAGGCACTTATTCTCTGGGTCTAATTTTTATTAAAGTATTAAAAGCTTTATTTTGAGGCCAGAGTCAGAAAACCTATGTAGATAGATCATGATTGACATTTTCCCTCCTGACAGCTCAGATCAGAATTTCTAGAATTAGAAGACCCAAGTTCCACTTTTTTTTTGTTTTTAGAATAGGAACTATGAAGCAGTTTCCTTTGCAGTTGCTGCTTTGATTGTTCATATTTGGATTTGAGACTGATCTTGTATCTGTCTCCTACACTTTCAGTATGTTGCTGTACTTCCTATGAAGGCCCAGTCCTTTGCCCTTGAGCTAATCTTGCACTGGTCAGAGTATATGAGAATCTCAGGACTGCCTGGAGAAGGGGAGACCTTGAAAAGAGGCTGAAGCAATCTTACTTCTTAGAAGATTCTGATGCACTCCAGTTTGACAACTGCTGGCACTGCATAAAGGATCAAAAGGTAGCTGTTATTGCCATTAATTATTGCATAAAGGATCAAAAGGTGGCAGTTATTGCCATTAATTCTGCTGTGGTTCATTACATTTAAGATGTAAGACACACCGTTATCTTATTTACTTGTCAAAAAAAGTCCAATCTTGCAATTTCTGCTACATAATATGCTTTCTTAATGCTATAATTTTATTTTACAAATATTGGAGGAGCCTGTAAAGGTAGGTTTTAAAACATCTCATCACTTTCAAACATGAGAAAAGGGAAAATATACATAAAATAATTGGTTAATAACTTTTTTTGGTCCTTGTTCTAGGGCTTGAACTCAGGGTCTGGGAGGTGTCTCAGAGCTTTCTTTTGCTGAAACTGGAAGCCACAGCTCCACTTCTGGTTTTTTGGTGGTTAACTGGAGATAAGACTCTCACTGACTTTCCTTTCCTGGCTGGCTTTAAACTCCAGTCCTAAAAATCTCAGCTTTTTAAGATTACAGGCATGAGCCATTGGTGTCTGGCCTGGTTAAGACATTCTTAGGGTTTTTTGGGAAGAAGATTCTTCAGGATCTTTTCAGTTTTTAAACAGTGCTGCCTGGAAAACGGAAATTCAGTGATCAACTCCTCAAACTATGAGGTGGTTGTATGACTGTATTTAACCCCAGAAACTTGAGAGACGGAAGCACTATCACCAGTTCAAGACCAGCCTGGGTTTGATGATGCAGTATTTCTGTAGAGTTTTATTATTGAATGAATTTTTTTCTGTCTTGCTTTTGACACCAGTGCTGATGATTTTAATGTGTATATACAGTGGTAACAATAGCAGGACTTCCCTCTGGCTGATAGCTACTATCAAACACATTACTGTTTTAGAGGTGTGAGAAACAGAACGAAGACATGTAGCTAGAATCAAAGAATTGGTAGTGGTAATGATGCAGAATCTCTGCTATTTACTCATGTATTTACCTCTATTTTAGAGATGAATCTTATTGATTATTCTATATGCACTTGCCCACATTCATTTCTTCCTTTATTTTAAAAAATAATCTTGCCTAACAAATGGGGCAATGTCATTCATTCTGATGGAGGCATAGGATTCCGTTGTGTACATATACCACATTGTCTTGAACCATTCATCTACTGAGGGGCATCTGGGTTGGTTCCATATCTCAGCTGTGGTAAATAATGCTGCAATAAACATAGTTGTGCTGGTAGCTTTAGTATGGTCTTGTTTGTGATCATTTGGGTAAATGCCCAAAAGTGGGATTGCTGGGT
>NW_012267255.1:5907948-5984565 GCF_000151885.1 Dipodomys ordii | reverse complement strand
TCTATTGATCTTGCTAGCTATGTCCTTTGCCATGCAGAAGCTCTGCAATTTTATGCAATCCCATTTGTCCAACCTTTCTTTGATTTGTTGTGTTTGTGGGTCTCTATAAAGAACATTTCGGCCTGTGCCAAGGAGACCTAGTGTTTTTCCAATTCTGTCCTGTAATGTTTTCAGTGTCATGGTTTTCCTTATTTTTGCAATAACTAGTCTATGTCTGAGACAAGCAGAAACAGTCAGATAAGTTGAGGTTAGGCGAAATGAACCCCAATTTATCTTGGGGTTCATTTCAATGTTTTTTATTTCTTGCTGTTGTTTCTAACATATTTATAAGATGATTTCTTTGTTGCTTTGTATGTCCCTCCCCCAGGGTATGACCGTTGTTTTCACTGTATTTGATGTTGGTATAATTTGTGGAGGGGATGGGAAAAAACAAACTTTAAATAGGGATACAGGTGGACCCATTGCAACAATGAGATGTACAAGACGTTATGTCGAAAAAGGAACTTTACAACTTTGGCGCGGGGGGGGGGAGGAGGGGGAAGAGGGGCGCGGCAGGGACTCAGGGTGGGGGGTGTGGGGAGATGGGAAGGGTTGTTAAGGGGAAACAAAGGAGGAGGCAACAATGCTTGATAAGAAATGTACTCATTACTTTGCTCATGTAATTGTAGCCCCTCTGTATGGTATTTTCACAATTAAAAAATAATCTTGCATCTTTTTTAGGTGTTGGATATATTTAAGGTAATGAATCTTTTTCTCTCCATTCTTCTTGCACAAATAAAGTTTTGAATTAGATATTTAGCCTTATGAATATAGTTGAACTTACAGAAAAATGAATTTATTAGGTTTCTCCAGAGAAGTAGAATGGATAGTGTCTGTGTCTGTGTAGTGGGGGAGTAAGACTGCTTTAAGGAATGTGCTTGTTCAGGCTGAAGGTATGAAATCTGCAAAGCAGACTGACAGGTGGGAGACTAGCATAGAACTGATATTGTAGCTTGCGTCTAAAGATAATAAGGCTGAATTTCCCTGCTGGGGAAAACCTTCAGTTGACTGAATGAGGCCATCTCACGTGAGAGTGATTTGCTTTACTCAGTGTTGACAACTTTAAATGTTTATTTTTATTTCCAAAGTACCTTCACAACAATATCTCCACTGGTGTTTAGCAAGTCTATGGATACTGTGGCCCACCAAGTTGACACATAATGTTAGTCATCACAATGAAATTAATGTTATTCCTGATATTAACTATGGGATAATAAATGAACTGAGTGAGTCAAATCATTCTTTTTTTTTTTTTTTTGGGTCGGTTGTAGGGTCTGAACTCTGGGTCTGGACGCTGTCCCTCAGCTCTTCAGCTCAAGGCTAGCACTCTACCACTTGAGCCACGGTGCCACTTCTGGCCTTTTTTTTCCTGCTTATGTGGTGCTGAGGAATCGAACCCAGGGCCTCATGCATGCAAAGCAAGCGCTCTACCACTGAGCCACCTTCCCAGCCCCTCAGATCATTCTTGAGTGATATTATCATTCCTGTCTACTATTACCTACTTAATAGTAAGTGGCAAGTGTAATTTGTAGCAGTTTTTATGCACTTGAGGAGTACAGTGTAGATGTACAAGGTCTGCTGAAGAGAGAGTATATATATATGTATACACATATATATATATATGTATGTGTGTGTTTATATATTTTGTATAGTATGTATAAATATGTATAAATATGTAATTTAAATATTTATATTATTTTATATAATATCTAAATGTGCTCCATACATACACAGGTTGGAATTTTATTTATGCATAAAGAAGAATGAAGTTATGTCATTTGCATCAAAATAGATGGATCTGGGGGAAAAAATCACCAGATACAGAAAGACAAAGGGGAGATACTTTTTCTCATGTGGACCATAGAACTAAAATAGAACTTCCATGTAAAGACACACAGCTTGATGTGCACATGTACAGGATCAAGCTGACTAGAGGAAGACATAAGCATGAGTGAAACTCCATAGTACCAACCCTTGAACAATTAACAGTTTAACAAAATGAAAACCAGGAAGCTGACACATGTCTTATGTGGGGAAGAGTTTTAAGGAGAGAGGGTTGGGTGAATGACAGAAAGGAGTGATGGAGGAATACAGCCCTAATACTCAATGTACACACATAGAAAAGGAAATGGGAAACTTGATAAAACTGGTGGAGTAAGGGATAGGTGGGAAAGGGAGACGTATGGAAAGGGTGACTCTGAGCAGGATGTACTGCACTCATAAACAGACATGTTAAATTATAACTTGAACTAGAACACATCATGGTGATACATGCGTGTATTCCCAGCTACTGGGTAGCAAAGGGAGGAGGATTGAGGTAAAGGCCAAAGGCAAAGACAAAGTTACTAGAAGACCAATCGGAAAGGCAAACCAAAAGAAAAAAGAAGTGGAAGTATTGTATGGCAGTTGCATGAAGCCCAGAATTCAATCCTCAGAGCCAAATAAAGAAAGAAGAGGAAAGGAAAGGAGAAAGAAGATACTGAAATATTCAATTCCTTAAATTATCTCTAGGGCTTATCAATGAGAGAAACAATGCCAGTTCCATGGGGACTATGTATAATGTTTAATAACTTTATGAAGATTATATTTTAGTGCTTTAAATAAGATATTCAAGTGAAATATGTAATAAAACAGTTGAATAATACCAGGAAACAGCAACCTAGAGAGGGAGATGATTTGTAATTGCATACCAAAGTATATTATAAAACTCAAATTATCTATATTCTTAATGAGTCGTTTCTCCACTGAATGGATTGACTGAGGGGAAATAAATAAAATTCTCTAAAATTCATTCATGTAAGTTCTAGCAAAAATGCATGGTCATCC
This sequence comes from Dipodomys ordii, assembly GCF_000151885.1. Classification (NCBI taxonomy): domain Eukaryota; kingdom Metazoa; phylum Chordata; class Mammalia; order Rodentia; family Heteromyidae; genus Dipodomys; species Dipodomys ordii. The sequence goes on along the minus strand of NW_012267255.1, from coordinate 5,981,700 downwards.
AAGCCATTTCAAGAAAGAAATAGATGGATTTTTGCAGGACATTGATTAAAATTTTTCAAAAGAGTACACATTCTTTCTAGTGGGAGTTGTATAGTGGAAATTTAAATGCTAGCTACAGTCAAAATATTAATTCCAAATATCACAAGGCAAAACTATAACTCAGTTGGTTTGGTGTGATATTTTATTTATAACACTGATTGTAAGTTTATTATTTTGGCGGTACTGGCAGGTGAACTCGGCCTCATGCTTGCTAAGTAGGCACTGTACCACTTAAGGCACATGCCCAGCCCTTAATTAGTAACACTGAAATGGTTAGATATGTACATTCAGATAGCTAGGATCACCTGCCTTTTTAAAAAAATAGGTTTTTAATTGTAAAAATACTGTACAGAGGGGTTACAGTTACACAAGCAAGGTGTTGAGTACATTTCCTATCAAGCATTGTAACCTCTTTCTTTGTTTTCCCCTACCATCCCTTCCCTCCCACCTCCACAACTACACTTCCCCTCTCCTCCCCCCTTGCCTAAATTGTAAAGTTCGTTTTCCAACATAGTGTCTTGAGCATCTCATTGTTACAGTGGGTCAACCTATATCCCTTATTTAAACATTTTGTTTTTTCCCTTCCCCTCCCCAAGCTAGAGAAGTGTATATACAAGATGCAGGGCACCAACATCAAATACAGTGAAATCAGGGGTTACATCGTGGGAGAGGAACATACAAAGAAACAAAAAAATCATATGGTACATTATAAATATGTTAGGAGCAATAGCAAGAAAGAAAAAACCTATCTTGGCCTTCGTTTCGCTTAATGTCATCTTATCTGGTCATGTGTACAGAGCTTTTGACCTTTTCTTCACCTGCCATTTCATTAGCATATTTATAGCTTATTTATAGTTGACAAGGATATTATACCATGGATTTTTGGATTAATTTTTATTCTCAGGTGGTTTTTAAATTGCCTTCTCTAAAAGAAGAATTTATATGTGTATAGTGAAGGCAGGAGGTAGATTTTTTTCTTGCTAGAGCACTTAGTAAGATGCTGAGGATAAAGCTATGTTTAACATGTTACATAATGAAATAATAAAGGGGTAACTAAATGTTCAAACAGATTGGCGATGCATTTTTGTACTGTTGGTTTATGCTGTATGGGAAAGGAAGGTAATGGTGAAGAGAAGGAATGGATGAGTGATGGAGAAAATGAATTTCTATTTGAGAGTATCTATGGAGATATTGTTGTGCACTGGTTAACTTCAGGCGCCACTTCTTTCTGCATTCCATTAAAGTTTATTAGAATGAAGGATAAAAATAGTTCTCTTTCACTGCATTTCTATAAAAGGACTGGTTTTATAGCAGATTGTAGTACCAGATAGTGTCTTTAAAAATCTGAAATGACTTATTTTAAAATGAGCTTAACTTACTAAAATGTAGTTGAATTGAATTTATTTTCTTAACAGGCTGCCTACTGGATAAAGGCTGTTAGTATTTTATATCTTGCCAAAGATTGCCTTGTAAATTCACTTTGCATTTAGTCTAATGTTCTAGACATAAAAGGCTTATTATTCTTCCCCCTTATAAACTATAAGGAAAGCTATAAACTATAAACTAAGCACAGCGTTATATAGACTAGATATGACAATTTTGCCTTTTTACAAATGGATTTCTTTTGAATGATGCCTACACTGTTTAAGTTTGCTGGGGTTTAATATAATATAGCAGGATTTGAAGACTGTGATAAAGTTATCTGATTCTATATGTTAGTACAATCAAATTTTTCTACTTTTAAATTAAAAAAACAGTCTGGCCAACTCTATCATCCTGATATGGTAGCTCAGCAGTTTACACCTATGTTGTAGGATCTACATTTAAGGTAGGGAAATATTGAAATTAAGATCCTCATAAAGCTCAGAGCCAGGGAGAAAAACAAACAAAACATAAGGATACTCTCCTTACCTCCCTTAAGTTGTAGCATTTTAGGCAAGGACATTTTTAGTCAAAGAAAAAACAAACTTAAAAAAACAACAGCAAACCTATATTCCTCTAAAGGAATATAAGTATATAGGAATATAGATGTTGTAGGTATGAATCCAACTTAGTAAAAGAACCTGCCTTCTTCTATAGTACAGAAATTAGTCCCAGGCCTCCTACTGGCCTTAGCTGGATTGATGTTCATTGGTAAACCAACTTTATGTTCAAGAAGTTGGGATTTCATGATTGTATGAGGTTTAAGTCATTTGCCCCTCCTTGGAGCCAAGTGGTATATTGGTTTATTTAAATATCAGTTACCCCAAATGTAACTTCAGAAAGAGCCTGTTTTCCCTAGATGCAGTGAGCTGTGAAGTTTTCTTTGTGGGGATGTCTGTCCTTGAGAAGCCTATGTAGAAAAGGTCACTAGACCCTGGTGACAGGATGAAATGAACCTGAATCAACAAAGTCTTTGAAGTTCCCCCTATCTTCCACTAGCTTTGTGCTCCCTCCCCTGGTATGTTTCTTAGTGACATCTCAAGAATTTACTACCTCAGTCCAGATATCTTTGTGTCCCAGCCCATTTCTTCACAAATTTTCTCTGAGAAAGTTGTCAAACTTTGTTGTTTTTTTTTCAGACTCCATTCTTCTGTGAAAGTCCCTACATATATGTAAAATTAACAGGACTTTGTCTTGCTCTTTTTAATCAGCTCTTGGGTTCTTAGACTCAGGCAATGAGTGCACATAAGAACAGGTGGACCAGGGGTCTCTCTCCTCCCTACACATGGCTTGAGCATGAGGGAGCAGTTTCTAGCCCATGAAACAGAGTACTATCATCAGAAAATGGGTAAATGGAAACTGTGGGAAAAATCAATATTCAACATGGTTGTACCAGTGACTTTGCATTTTGTCTGCTATTTCATTTTTTTTTTTTGTTGGCTGTGGGCCTTGAACTCAGGGCTTGGGCACTGTCCCTGAGGTTTTTCCCTTAAGGTTAGTGCTCTACTACTTTAAGCCTCCGTTCCACATCTGCTTTCTGGTAGTTAATTGAAAACAAGAGTCTCACAAACTTTCCTGCCTGGCCTGCCTTTAAACTGTAATCCTCAAACCTCAGCCTCCTGAGTAGCTAGGATTACTGGTGTGAGCTACCAGCTCCTGGCTGGTAATTCCTATTGTAGTAGCATGTCCAGTAAAGAGGAAGTTAACTGATGGAAGCAGAAAGTTAAAGTAATAGTTACCTAAACAAGATGGAGGCTTATTTTCTCTTGAGGAAGGCAGCCCAAGGTGGGTACAGCATTTCCAGGGCAAAACCAACCTCACCATAAATTGCAACAGCTCCTGCAGTCACATATACATTCTGAGTTAGAAGGAAGCACAACAAATAAATGAGCGTTTATCGATTGTCTACTTCCCTTTCCCTTTTCCCCCTTTTCTTTCCCTTTTCCCAGCTCTGCTAAACAGTTTTCTTTTTATTTCCTTGGCTCTTTAGTATTCCTTTTTCTTTGTTATAAGACCACATATACTTGTGAAGAATTCTATGTAGACTTGTAGGTAGGCACAATGCCTAATAAAACCCAATAGTTGTTTTATTAATAAGAATCCTTTAGTGAATGTATGTAGTTAGAAATCTTGAGTATATATTAGCTTATTACTATAGATGACGATGGAGACTTCTTTCCTATTAAACATATTAATGAAGTTAATACATTTAAGATTTATAATTCATAAGCTGGGCACAGGTGGCTCACACTTGTATTCTTAGCTACTCAGCAGGCAGAGATCCAGATGATAGATGAGATTCAAAGGCCAGCCTTGACAGAAAAGTTCATGAGACTCTATCTCCAAAATAGCTAGGAAAGAAAATGGGCTAGAAGTATCCTCAAGTGTTAGAATGTCAAGTGAATAAGCAAGTTGAATGAGAACACTAGGACATTCTGAGTTCAAAACAAAAGATAACAGGGGTTATACCATGGGGGAAACAAAAAAAAATCACATGGTACATTATAAATACATTAGGAACAATAGCAAGAAAGAAAAACCACTTGTGTCCCTATCTTGGTGTTCATTTCACTTAACATCATCTTATCTGGTCATATGTACATAGCATTTGACCTTTTCTGCTTGTCTCAGACATATACTAGTTATTGCAAATAAAGGAAACTATAGGACCTATGTTTCTTTGGGCCTGGCTTACTTCACTTAATATAATTTTTTCACTGTATTTGATGTCAGTGCCCTGCATCTAGTATTTACACTTCTCTAGTTTGGGGAGGGGAAGGGAAAAAAACAAAATGCTTTAATAGGGATACTGGATGACCCATTGTATCAATGATATTTACAAGACACTATGTTGAAAAACGAACTTTACAATTTAGGCAGGGAGCCGGGGAGGAAAGCATAGTTGTGAAGGTGGGGAGAGAAGGGATAGTAGGGGAAAAACAAAGGAGGAGATAACAATGTTTGATAGGAAATGAACTCATTACCTTGCTCATATCACTGTAACCCCACGGTATTTTTACAATAAAAAACGTATTAAAAAACAAAAGAAAAATAAAAAGATAAAGATGGTATATAAGTGATCAATAGTAAAACATACATCCTAAAATTGGTAACATGATGTGTATCAAATGAGAATCAAACAAGGATTTTAAAGTAGAACTTATCTAAGTCTTAGATAATTTGCTGGGTTGTGAAATAGCCTTTAACAAGCTAGGAAAATTAAATGTAATACACGATTTTCAAAGGAAATTGAAGGGCTAGGGTTTAGACATGTAGACGTATAAATGTGAGCATCAAATGACAACCGAATGATGTCATCTGTTCACTAGCAAAGAAGCTGAATAGTTTGATATTGATGATACATTTTCTGGCAAAAAAGTGGAGAACGGGATACTTCAGAGCTTCTCTACTTCCCTTAGTCTCCATCTTTCACACTGTCATTTAGGCAATTGAACTCTGGGGAGAGCTAGCTCTGAATGACACTAAATTCCAACCCCAGAGCTCAAGATGAGAGTCTGTGTTGTGAATCATAGGTAGGAGTTCATAGCTCCACTTTTTTACCTTTTGTGACTACATAGTTTTGAGAACTTTGTGTAGTTTTTTTAAGGGTCAGGAAGTGGTAAATGAATATTTGCTATATTTGTTGAGAAATCATGCTGTCTTCTGTTCCTTTATCTTACTTGCTTTGAATTTTCTTCAATTCATCGAATGTGCTTTTTGTCATTTCTTAATTAACCTAGGTCATAGATGCAATGTTAAGGGAAAATACCTTCAAAGTGTGCTTTGTTATGAATCCAAATGTTTTCATGTCACACCAGGATACAGTCTAAAGTTAAGACACTCCACAGAGCATGGAACAAATACTAAGCAGGCTAACTTAAAAACTAATTTGAAAGCTAAGTGGAGCAAGTTGCTCAAGGTCCACATTAATTCTGTTACCAGAATGAATAAATACTTCTGTGTATTCTCACATAGTATCATACTTGGCTGCTACCAGATTTTCAGATGTGGTTGATCAAATGGTTCTTTGAGGCCTAGAATGCCCTACCTATCTAGCTTTGGAGAGAATGTACACAGCTTGGGAAAAGGAGACAAAAGTGACTGTGTTCAGGGAATGAGTCACGTCTCTAAAGCCATCTTAGTTGTCACACAATCAGTGGTGTCAATGTGTCATTGTTAGAAGAGTTGTTTGAGTGATGCCATTTGTTTACCAAGCATGCAGCTGTGCATTTTGAAGTCTATTGTAATTTTTTGGCAGAAAGCTCTAAAAGGAACCCTGCTGTGTTGAACTACAGATATTTTATTGATAAAGCAGAGGATTACTTTATCTCTTAACCCCAATTACTAATTTTCTGGTTTTTTTTTAAACCCATACATTCCTCAAGTAGAAAACTGAAATCACTTCACCCCTCAGAGTGGCTTTTCTTTGATAGAGTTTCTTTTGATACTTTCTCATCTTTCAGCACTTAAAAATGTGAAAGGGATACATGGAAAATGGTTGTATTTGCTTCTTAGAGCTCCTTGACTATATCCATCGATTTTTAACTCATTGTCCCTAGTCAAGGTTGGAGGGTGGCATCTTGTGGCTGTCAAAGTGCTTCCAAGGGGGTGCCTTGTCACTGTGTCCTCTGGAGGGGCTGAATGCTGTGCCCTCATACAGTGTAAAAGACAGAAAGGTACAAAAGGCATGGCGCAGTCTAAAATCTTTTTCATAAGGATTTCTATGCCTTTCACAAGGCAGGAACCCTCAAGACCTGATTACTGCCTAAAGGCATACCGCCTAATACCCCTCCAAATTTCACATAGCACTCAGTAAGACGTGCCCATTGAAACAGACAGGCACTCTTCTAGCACTGAGAATGGAGAAAGCAAGATATTGGGGGTGGTTGGGATACAAATAAAGATCAATAGAGGGAGGAATTAATTTTTTACACCTGATTCGAGGATGATTTAAAGCAATGTGGCCACATAATCTGGACTGGATATGTGATGGTAGTAGTTTGACTAGAAGAGCCAGAAAGCACATATATGTGGGAACTAGTCTGGTTTTAATTTCAATCTTGTGTATGTCTACAAGTATTAGAGATTTCTATTCTCATGGTCATCATTTGTGTGTTTGAGAAATTGATTCTTGTAAAAAGTGAAATCTTAATTTCTTTCACTTAGAAATTATTTTGTTTGTCTTTAATTCTTGTTTTCCTCAACTTGTTTTGTTGAACTAGTCATCAGGATTTCGATACCTTCTAGTTATTTTTAGTTTTGTTTTTATGGTTATTCTTTGTTTTGGTCTGACTGTTTTGGTTCTCAGCTTGGGCTGTACTTCTGGATGTGAAGAGCCTCACAATGCTGGTGCCAGGCTCTTCAGAGTCCTGAGGTGGCCCAGGCTCGTCAGGTGATTCTACTTTACAGTCAGTCTGAGAAACCACTGGCTTAAAGTATTTCACAGGTAACTAAAAACATGCCTCCTGCTTTTGAAAAGGAACTACAATTTACTCAAATGGTCTGAGAAATAGGTCATCTTAAATAAATGTGTGGCATAGCATAGAGTGAAATAATTGGAAGTGGGATGATACGCTAGTGTCCTCAGTTGGTTAAACATTTTCATCAAACCATAAATTAAGTAAATATGGGTAGAATAATTTTAAGGATTTCCAATATCTTTGTGGATGGGAGAAGGGATACACTTTCTAATTTGAACTCTATACAAATCAGAGTTGTCAGTCTCATTTTAAGTTAGAAAGTAACAAGTCTATTTTTGGAGCCTATTTTTGTTGCGCAAGCATTGTTTTCAAACTCTGTTGACTTTGTCACCTACTTTTAATGTAATAAGTACTCCTGACACTTTCAAGGGGACCTTTGTTTACTCCAGTAACAAGATGTTGGACAAGAACTCCTAAACTCAAATAGTTATCTCCCCAAAGTGTCAAAGAGCCTGCAGAAACTTCAGGCTACTCTTTTATTCCAAGAAGGGATCTAGTCCATTTATAGTTTGGAATGGGGAACTGAGTGATCAATTTAGAGCTGTTTACAGTGATTTTGCTTTGATTCTATAGTTATTGTGAATTATCAGAACACAGCAGGTTTTGTAGAATGTACTATATAGAGAAAGGTTACAAAGTTTTTGTAGCTCTACATAGCACACTAGCATGGTGTCTGAAAGTAGTGGCGCTCAGTAGATGGGATACTGAATCAGACAGAACTGAAACCAAAATCTTGGTTTATAATATCTCATGTAGCTGTTGCTTGTCTTTTTTCCTTTCATTCTTCCTTTATTCCTTCCATCGTTCCTTCCTTTTTTCTTTTCCTTTCCTCCCTCCTTCTCAACTTCTCTCTCTCCCTGCCTTCCTTTCTCTCTGTCTCTCTGTCTCTGTTTCTGTCTTAAATACTTGTACACTGACTGGTCCCTGCTGGTCTGTAACAAATAATAAATAATAGACTATTGAGTTTTTTGTTTGTTTGTGTTTTTGTTGGTTGTGGGGCTTGAACTCTGGGCCTGGGTGCTGTCCCTGAGCTCTTCAACTCAAGGCGAATGCTCTAGCACTTAGCCACAGCGCCACTTCTTGTTTTCTGGTGGTTTATTGGAGATAAGAGTTTCACAGTCTTTCCTGCCCAGGCTGGCTTTGAACTGTAATCCTCAGATCTCAGTTTCCTGGGTAGCTAGGATTATAAGCATGAGCCACCAGCACCCAGCGATTATTGGTTTTTATATTATTGAACTATAATGGAGACTTCTTCTAGTAAAAGTGATATTTTATCATTAAAACTTCACATTTTCATTAAAATTTTTAACTATGATTAAAGAAATTATTAATAATATATATTCAGTATGAGCTGTATGACTCATTCTATATAACCAAATCTTTGGATATTTCTGAATTTTATAAATCTTGTGAATCTGAGAAGTTTTCAGACCTTTGTCATAATAATTTTATATTACACTTAGAGATGCTTTATAAGAGTTTAAAAATGCTTATATTCAGAAGGAAGAACATAGACTGTTGAGAGTAAAAGCTTGCTAATATCATAGTCAGCACATAGATGCCCAGGTTTATCTATACATAACAGAGATACACATAGTAGACTGTAGATCATGTTTAGATGTAGCTAAATCAAAGTAGTTCGCTCCATAAACAATTTTATTGTATTTCTCTCTTGTGTGCCCAAATAAGATCATCCTCCCGGTGACCACTACTATTATGTGCCCTTCAGAGCTGTTTTCAATTTTTGGAGTGTAATTCAAATGTAGTCTTTTACTAATTTTTCCTCACTGGCCTCTCACAAAGAAAAAATTGTTTTGCAGTCTTTCAGCAAGCAATGTTCATCCTGATAGTTATTTTATTGTTTCTTGTAAAAAGCGTTATCATGGTTTTGGTTTAGGTATTGAGGGTTTTTTTTTGTTGTTGTTGTTGTTGATTGTGGGGCCTGAACTCTGGGCCTGGGCACTGTCCCTCAGCTCAAGGCTAGTGCTCTATCACTTGAGCCACAGCACCACTTCCAGCTTTTTCTGCTTATGTGGCACTGAGGAATTGAACCCAGGGCCTCATGCAGGGCCTCATGCACTCTTCCACTGAGCCACCTTCCCAGCCTTAGGTATTTAGTTGAATGTTTTACGGGTTCCTGATTATGGAACTCTACCTTTGAAATGGTAATTTTCATTTCAGTTCTTATGTCATTTAATTGCATTGTAAAGACAGACAAAACTATTTGTCCTTTCTTCTTTTTTTGGGTCTGGTCGTGGGGCCTGAACTCTGGGCCTGGGCGCTGTCGCTCAGCTCTTCAGCTCAAGGCTAGCACTCTACCACTTGAGCCACAGTGCCACTTCCGGGTTTTTTCTTTTTGCTTATGTGGTACTGAGGAATCGAACCCAGGGCCTCAGGCATGCAAGGCAAGCATTCTACCACTCAGCCACCTTCCCAGCCCAAAACTATTTGTCCTTTCTAAGCTCTGCTTATGTGTATAACAGACACAAATCACTTCTGCACAGGCTTTCTAAAAGGTTAAGTAGTATAATATAAATTTTTGAATGCTAACTGTTCAATAAATGGTAATGAATTTCATCTTTGTTAATGTTCATGCATGTTATTTGCTATTTGAAAATGATACATGATTTTTTAACATCTCCACTAGATTGTGGAGATTATGTACTTACAGGATTAAAAAAACCCATCAGTTGGCATATTTTATAGGATTTAATAAATTAACACATACTGTTGATTGAGCATAGTAACTTTTGTCTTTACTTGGCTTTAAGAAAACAGTGTTGGTATGTATCAGAAAATGTTGCTGTTTTCCAAGTGATTCTGTTTCAAAATCCTTACAGGTATTTTGTGAGGCCATAATAGAAGTGTCTTGAAATCTGAGGATTCTACCCAGATAATATGATAGGTACTCTGAGGGATTTGGGGCCGTATCCTACTTAGACTAATGTGAGACATCCAGACCTCCTGGGAACTTCTTACCGTGCAGTCCACGGCTCACTAGTTGGCACATGTCATAATGCCATCTCTGCCTCAGGAAGGAGGTAAGCACATAAGAAAACCACATTTACAAAATCTGAATATGTTACAGACATTACTGTTCCATCTTCTAACAGTATTCAGAAGTACTTGTGAATATTTCAAGTATCCTAATGTATAATTTTACCTTGTTTACTGGGGACTTCTGTGTTTCTGATGTGGATTTGTGTTTTTATGTTGTTGTGTTTTTATGTGATATTTGGCTGTTTTACATTTCTCTTAAAGTTATTCAAGGAACCTCTCCCTTGGAACTGAACACAGAATTAGCTTATCAAAGCAGCATGAAAAGGAAAGCCAGAAAGAAGAAAAAGAAGGGGGTCATTACAGCAAATGTTTCTGGGACAAAGTTTGAAATTGGTAGGTCTCTTCCAAACCATGAGATATTGGGAAAATTAGTTGGGTTTTTAAAATTTGTGTTGGATTTCAGAGAATTTTATGTAAGGGATCTTTAAAATGGCTTTTGTATAAATTTTTACATGTTAGAAGGTTTTTATTCCTATGTAGTGGGGGATGATAGACTTAAAAATTGTGTTAAGGGGTTTCTAAAATTTCAGATAAAAATGCATTTTAGTAGCCTTTTTGAACAAAAAGTGAAGTTTAGACACTGTATTGTCTGCATCGCTCAGGTTTTCTTTTTTTTGCCAGCTCTGAGGTTTGATGTTCATAATAAAAGAGATTTACATATTTACATATGCCTGGCTTTACAATTTTGTCTTTATGGCTCTAAGTAAGAACAGACATTTCCTAAATTCTGGCATGACCTGAATGGTCCTAGAATTCACAGGTTTGTGAATGTATGATGACCCAGACTTAAGGGTACAACTTACAAAACTTCCATGCTAACTGCCAAAAGTGCCATTTATCCTGTCAGTCTTTCCACTTGTTTCTCAGAGGCATAGACAATGTGTCTCATTACTGAGGGCTACTCTTTGGAGATGCCATTCTGATTTTGTCATTATTTTCTGCTTGTGAGCCAGTTGAGGGAGTCCCTTGGCTATATTGCTGTTGCCCTGCCCTTAGGTATGAAAGCTATATAGCCACAGAGCCCAGAAAACCAAATCTGCATGATGGTTTGCAATGCAGGAGAGGAATAACTTTCCTCAACTCCTAGCTGTTTATACATTGAAGGCCTGGGGCTTCAGTACAACTTTGGATTTTACCTTACCTCTTTTGAAAAATAGCGTTTTCAGTTAAACAGTCCTCTCCCTGATCTCTGCAACCCCATTCATGATTCTCTTTTGTGAACCTGTATTCCAGACACTGCTATGCCAATATTTTGGGCACTGTTGTGCCTGTATACTGGGCAGTGTTGCTTGTACAGTACATCCTTCTTCCTAGCCAGCCAATAGCAAACGGGTAACTCTTTATCAGTTTCATATGTAAGTCAAGTTATATAGATAGCTGATTCCACATCATGTACACAGGAGGCACATAAAAATAAAACATTTAAAAACAACGCATTGATGCTTTGCTAGGTACATAAACATTCTGTTAAAACTCAGAGTTCCACTGGAATTCAAAAATTACCCAAGTATATTCTTCCTGTTAATCTTAAACTGGAAATTTGTTGAAAGAAAAAAATGTCAATATGTGAACTGAATTCTGGATCAGAGAGTATAAACATGTAGTTTGTACTCAAAAGGAAGCTGTTTTTTGAATATGATACTTTACAGTATGATTACACTGTGGAGAACAGAGGTGGGCCAATATCTACAGCTCTTCTTTGAATTCTGCCTCAGGACTTCATGAGTAGACTGTTAAGTACCCAAAATAATTTGAACTAAGAAGGTGGAAAGTATAATGATGATCAGGGCCCATTTTTACCTTTGCCATTTTGTGCTTATCTCCTGGTCATAAGAAAGCCTATGAAAGTACATTTTCCTTAGTAGAGGTGTTGGCTTAGTTACCTGTGTGTTTTCACTGTACTATAATTAATTGCCTTTTTAGTGGTTTTGTGGACCTGATAAATCTGAGCAAATTGAAGCTACAGATGTTTTTGGAACAAGTTAATGTAGCTGTCATTTCTCACTGAGGATGCTAGGGTCTTAGAGAAAACTGTTGTAATGAAAAATAAGATTATGCTATAACCAATCGGCATCTTCCAAATAAAATATCATGAACTATAATATGTCTCTTCATATTTACACATTTCCAAGTTTTTGCACAATGACTACATTTTCAGTCTTTTAATTTCGATGTAACCTAACTATGTACTTGCAGTTCGTTTAGTCATCGATGAAATGGGATTTATGAAAACTCCTGATGAGGATGAAACAAGTAACCTCATATGGTGTGACTCTGCTGTTCAGCAGGAGAAGATTTCAGAGCTGCAAAATTACCAGGTAGGGGATTCATTGGGGTCAACTATTGCTGGAAGGAAAGTTACATGATCTGTTTTTTTTTTTTATTTGTTGGTTGTGGGGCTTGAACTCTGGGCCTGGGCGCTGTCCCTCAGCTCTTCAGCTCAAGGCGAGCGCTCTACCACTTGAGCTACAGCGCCACTTCTGGTTTTCTGGTGGTTGGTTTATTGGAGATAGGAGTCTCACGGTCTCTCCTGCCCGGGCTGGCTTTGAACCGCGATCCTCATAACTCAGCCTCCTGAGTAGCTAGGATTACAGGCGTGAGCCACCAGCGCCCGGCTATGATCTGTTTTTTTCAAGTCATAATTTCTTTTTAATTAATAGGTTCTCAATCTGTTGACAGAGTAGATTTCAGTTCTAAGTTTCTTGAATAGCCTGTTTTGTTGATACCCAGTCATGTGGACTCCCTGCCAGAAGCCTGCATCCTCTTCAAGTTCAATTTGTATCCTCTTTCTTTAGTTAAGAATTGATAGGAAAAAATTTTTCTTTCATCACACTTAAAAGTTGGGTAACATGGCATAGATTACATAGGGAGTTCAGGATGTGAAAATACTTTGCAAGGTGTAGGTTTACATGAATGCAGTCTGCCTTTGTTTATATAGTGTAACACAGAGAAGATGGACATCAAATTAAAAAGGAATTTTATATTTTATGCAGCCCATCTTCTCTTAGTTTAGAGTATTAGTACACCAGTGACCAACAGGGGCAAATAGTGGAAATTCTTTTTTACTTTTTTGTTTTATAATGCCTATATGTATGATTTCAGTAAATCTAGTATTCTTAAAACTATTTTGATAATAATTTGCCATTTATCCAACACAGGCACCAGAACTTTACCACTTAAGTTAATACTTTTTTCTGATTTCTTTAGAATTTTTTTACAGTTTTGTTCTCTGAGTACCACTGATTTTTTAATTCTGCAAATTAATAATAGGCCATTTAATTAAAAAATCTCAAGTTCACTAAAACATAAATCTTCAAAGATAGGCTTAACTGTTGTGGTATAAATGAAGGTACTCATGAAATTAGTGAGAATATTAATATTTATCTTTTTTTTTCAGAGGATCAACCATTTTCCAGGAATGGGGGAGATCTGTAGGAAGGATTTCTTAGCAAGAAATATGACCAAGTAATTCATTTTCTTATTCATTTTACGGATATTATAGAGATACCTTTAATAATGTTGCAATGATTTGAAATGGTATTTAGATGAAGAAATGACATTTTAAACAGCAATTTCTGGTCAATTCCTTGGCTCTAGTAGTACTTTGCAAAGAAAGTAACTGAAGGTCAGAGAAATGAGTAGCTTTATATATATATATATATATATATATATATATATATATATATGACATAGTGTCTTGTACTTCTCGTTGTTACAATGGTTTAACCTATATCTATATTTCAGCATTTTGTTATTTCCCTTCCCCTCCCCAAGTTAGAAAAATGTATATACAAGATGCAGGAAAATGAGTAGCTTTTACAAAGTCAAATGCTTAACAACAGAGCTGGAATTATGTCCCAGAGTTCTGAATCTTGGTGCTCCTTTTACTACAACATGCTATATGTTTAGTAACAGAGGTCTTGTTTGGGGGTGCTGGTCCTGGTGAACTCAGGGCCTGAGTACTCTCCCTCACCTTTGTTTCCCAAAGCGAATTGTTAATTGTAGCTAGGAGTCTTATAGACTCTTCTGCCTGGATTGGCTTCAAACCATGATCCTCAGATCTCAGTCTCTTGAGTAGCTAGAAGTACAGGCTTGAGCCATTTGGTGCTTGGTGGTAATAGATTTTTGTTTTAAAATTCAAGGAGTAATCTTTTTTTTTCTTTCTTTTTTTATTATGAAAATACTGTACAGAGGCGTTACAATTACATGGGCAAGATAATGAGTACATTTCTTATCAAGCATTGTAGCCTCCTCCTTTGTTTCCCTTCCCATCCCTTCCCATCCTCCCCCTGCCCCCCCACCCAAACCTCCCCGCTCCCCCTCCCCCCTGCAAGGAATAATCTTTATATGGCATTTAATGGATATTTTTGTCAGTTAAACCTTGCAGAAACTAGTTTGCTTCATCATATGCTGTGTATGTGTGTTTTCATATTGGTTATTGAACATCCAGCATATGACAGGCACTATATTAGTGCATGTACACACATTCATACACACAGACACATATATGCGTGTTCACTCAGGGCTATATATGCACATATACACATATATTTATCTCTGAGGTTAGTATTAAAGTAATGATATTTCATAGAAAAACTATAGACTAAAAAATCTGTCTAGTGATTTGTTGACTGAACTATAGATTTCGTTCCTTGTGTTTGTTTCTGTGAATGTTTAGATTGCTTTGGCTTTTTTTTTTTAGCTTGAAATGTTGAGTGATAAACAGAATTTGAAAAAAAATTATAGAGGCCTATTCCTAGAGAAAGTTCAGTAGGATGTGTTTATTATTACATCAACACTAATGTCTTCCTTGTAAATGCCATTATGCATCTATTTACTAATTGGAGTGTGTGTGTGTGCGTGTGCGTGCACACACCAGAATTTAGGCTTGAACTAAGAGCTTTGTACGCTTATAACTAACTCTCTACCTCTTGAGCCATGCCCCTACTTCTTACTTTTTGCTGGTTAACTGGACATAAGCATCTTTTTCTGCTTAGAGTTAGTTTTGAACCTCAATCCTTAGATCTCAACCTCTTGAGTAGTTAGAATTACAAGTGTGAGATATTGGTGGCCAGCAACTCAGTAGTTTTTTTTTATTAGTCTTTGTTTCAGAGATCATTAATTTTAATATACCACAAAAGTACAAGGCAGAAAAAAGACTTGGTGATGCTGTGTTTGGGCAGTAGTGCTGACAAGGATAGTGACTCAGATTGGAGAAGCTTGGAGTAGGCTTCCTAGCTTAGAATTCAAAATGGAACCCTGAGGAGAAGGTAAGAAGATGACAGGCAGAGACAAGAGAGACCATATGGATGCTTCAGCCAACATGATTTTTGAAGACCCTTATAGTAGTTGTCTGGCTATGTAGGATGTAGAGGGGCTCTGCGTATACAAAGATCCAGCCAGGTATGCCACTATATTTTATGTCACTCATTCATCTCTTCATCCCCTCAACATTTAAATAATTTTTTTCTGAGAAAAATGTTATTAAATGAATTTAAGCAGAGAAATAATTTTAGTAATGGTGGGACTGTAGATAATGAATTCAATGTAGTTGGGACACAGAGAGAAAACTTTGTAAGAAATAGAAACATCTAATAATCCACAAGAGAATGGCAATGGGGAAGAGAGAATAAATAGAAGGGTTTTTCTTTTTTTCTTTTTGTCCTAGCTTTGAACTCAGAGCCTTGTATTTATCAGACAGGTGCTCTACCACTTGAGCCATGCTGCCAGCTGAAATTGAAAAGTATTAGAGACAGAACTGATAAAAGGAGAAGACTGCTATGAGGAGAGGTCTTCAGGATGACATTCTGTGGGTTGTAAGACTATCGGGATTCCAAGAGTGGGATTCAGAGGAAAATTTGGGGCATGAGTCGTTAGTTTCTTTCATCATAGAACACATATTTACCACACATCTGTTGTATACCGGCCCAGTGCCAGCATCTGGGTACATAAAATAATTAAACAGACATGATTTCCATACTATCCAACTGCAGCTTTTCTAAGTGCTAAAGTAGAGGCACAGAGCTCTAAACTTGGTGTGTGAGAGCTATTGTGACCTAGTTATGGAGGTGTGGGAGAGTTGCCCTGAGGACAAGATAAGGAAAGCAATAGATGAAAGGTAGATAGAGTTTAAAAGTGCAGATGGTTGGTAAGAAGCATCCAGGGAGGAAGGATAACATGAGCCAAAGTCATGTGGAGGGAGAAAGCATGAATAATCATGATGCTGAAATAATGCCCAGTGCAGCTGGGGCACAGAGATGGGAGTTTAGCTGAAGGGCGATAGTGTTCAGAATTACTGTCTTCATTTTGTGTGACATAGGGGAAGTGAGGGTGAGGAGACTGGGCTTGTTGGTAATTTGGAAAGCTCTGTATGCTCTGTAGAGAAGAGAACAATAGTTTTCATAGTTGAGGGAGGTAAGGGTGAACCTTTTAGTAGGTTTTTACAAACAGGCCAGTTCCCATTCCAGGGTCCTTCAAACTCTCCTTAAGGTAGAAGAGTTTCTGTTAGATTAAAAAGTAATGGCCTAGTACTATAAAGATAGAGTTAACCCCTTGTCTAATATTACTGAGTCAATCCCTGACAGAGTGGAAATTATCCCAGATTTCCAAATTCCTAAGAAAGTCTGTATGTTTCTTTTGAGGTAGTTTACCCCTGTTGAGTAAGGTATTTCATTTGAACATGTATGTGCTTTAAGTTAAAAAATATATATCTGTGAAATAATGGTACCACATAAACACCACATGATTAGTACTTTAAAATTATTAAAGAATTGTTCTTACACGAGTGATGAACAGATGGGTTAGTTTTCATAAGTCAGGTAATGAGTACATTTCAGACATTTTGCTCTCCCAGTCCTCCCTCCTGTCACGTGGTTAGGTTTAAAGGACATTTTTCTAATTAAAATTGTAACTTTATCTAATTTCCTATCATTCTTAAATATAACAAAAACACTTAAAAGTGTATAGGAAACCAAAACAGAACATTAGCACTGATACTGTGCTTTATTTTGATGTCTTTGGTATTTAATTTTTAAGCTAGTCAATATTATTCTATTTGGTATTGAGATTAGTTTGTGGGTTTAAAATGGATTAAATAGCTAGGCTTGGTAATTGTTTCCTTCTGCAACATACTTACATTTTTGTAGGATTCTCTTTGTGAAAATACTTGAATTATAACTATATCAATCACCAGTTGTGCTGTTGAAATGGTTGATGTATATTCTCTACTGTTAGAGTTTAGGCTCTCCTTCTGTGCATATAGGATTATAGGATACCTTGTTTTTTGTTTTTTTTTTTTTTGGTCAGTCATGGGGCTTGAACTCTGGGCCTGGGTGTTTCAGCTCAAGGCAGGTGCTCTACCACTTGAACCACAGCACCACTTCTGGTTTTCTGGTGGTTAATTGGAGATAAGAGTGTCACAGACTTTCCTTCCCTGGCTGGCTTTGAACTGCGATCCTCAGATCTCAGCCTCCTGAGTAGCTAGGATTACAGGCATGAGACACCAGTGTGTAGCTTAGGATACCCATTAAATTTTTTTTCCCCCAATCTGATGACTATATCTGCTCATTCATAAAAGACCTGTGAGGCTGGGAAGGTGGCTCAGTGGTAGAGCACTTGCCTTGCATGCCTGAGGCCCTGGGTTCGATTCCTCAGCACCACATAAGCAAAAAAAAAAAAGAAAAGAAAAAAGAAAAAAGCCAGAAGTAGCACTGTGGCTCAAGTGGTAGAGCGCTAGCCTTGAGCTAAAGAGCTGAGGGACAGCGCCCAGGCCCAGCGTTCAGAAAAAACAAAAAAACATAAAAGACCTGTGTTTTTGTTTGCTTATTGCCAGTTCTGAGGCTTGAACTCAGGGCCTGGGCACTGTTTCTTTTACTCAAGACTAGTGCTCTATCACTTGAACCACTTCTGACTTGCATACATTTCAAAAAGTCTTCTTTTGAAGAGGCAATATTTAAAAATATTTCATAATTTTCTTATTTTTTATTGGGAATTGATAAGTGCAATATGGCTAACATTGGTGGCAATCAAAAGTCGACATTTCACAGTATTAAGATACTATGTATTCTCATTGAATTGCATATCTAAATAAACAGCCTAATTTACAGCAAATACACAAACATCAGGAGATATGAGCCATGTAGTCACATGTATTGGTGGTCACATAAATAAAAGTGCTATTGATTCAGTCTTTCAAGTGGTTTTTCTCAAAAAAAAAAGAGTTAGATTCTGAAACACAGTGGCACAAAAATGAGCCAGAATTTGCTCCCTGTGGATGACTCTGATATCCAGAAATCATATTTATGACCTTTGGCCATGAATCATTCCTACTCCCTGCCCGTACCCTTAGACAGTTAATGACAGTTACAGTGCTATCTTGCCTATGAGCCTGACTCTACTTACCAGATTCCTTTGCAATTAAGAGCCTGTCAGTCCATTAATTGAATCAGTTACCATGCTAATGTATTTTACTGTCATTAGTGCCCAGCACAGTGTATAATCAAATAAATCATTGATATACGCATGGGTAAATTAGTACCTAACAGGGCAGACGTTTTTGTCTATTTTTTTCCACAGATGAATGTCAGTGTCTAGACCTATGACTAGTACATAGTAGATGCATGACAGTATTTGTTGTGCAGATCAATAAATGAATGGATACTTGAAGGAATGAGGCATGTTAAGTTTCTGTAGTACTGCTAGCACAGAGAAGTAAGATTTATGAGGTTGAATATAAATTGTCCTTTATATTCTTTGTGATTTGTAGAATGATCAAGACTAGGCCTCTGGATTATACTTTTATTCCTCGAACATGGATTTTCCCTGCTGAATACACTCAATTCCAGAATTATGTGAAAGAACTGAAGAAAAAACGGAAACAGAAAACTTTTATAGTAAAACCAGCTAATGGTGCAATGGGTCACGGGTAAGTTTATTTTTCCCTATAATCAGTAATATTAAAATCAATATGGAAAGGATAAATGTGCATACTTACGCATGATTGAGTTTCATTGTGAGAAAATAAGTTTCTAATTATTGCTTTTTTAGGAACTAAATCCTTACTGAGACTCATTTCTACTAACCTGCCCTATACGCTTCAGTAATTCAACTGAAAATTTAGACCTAGCGCTAGTGGCTCACCCTTATCATCCTAGGTATTGGGGAGGTAGAAATTGGGAGGATGGTGGTTGGTTCAGAGGTAGCTAGGGAACAAAGTTTGTGGGCCCCCGCTTTACCCTCAGTGGCACATACCTCTCATCCCAGTTATGTGAAAGATTGAGATTGAGAAGATCATGGTTCAGGGCCAGTCAAGGAAAACTGTGAGAGTTCAGATCAACAGAAAAAGATGGGTGTGGTAGGGTGCACCTGTCATTCCAGCTATGGCAGAAAGCTGTAAAAAGAGGATTGAGGTCCAGGCTGGCCTGAGCGAAAACTGAGACCTTATCTCAAAAAAGTAACCCGAGGAAGAAGGTCCTGCGGTGTGACTCCATCAGTAGTGTGCCTACTTATCCATTGTGAAATCCTGAGTTTATACCTCACTCCTTCCAAAAATAAACACAAATAAAAAATAAAAAGCAACAAGATGTTAGAATTTAACAGGAGATAATAGCAGAGGGGGAAAAAGAGCTGTTTACGGTTTCTTCATAAACACAAAACACACATTTACAATAATTTTAATAAGTCTGGAGAGTAAAATGGTTGCTGTAGAAGAGCTAAGTTGCTTTGGAGAAAGAAATGGAGAGGAATTTTATTCTCATAGCTAGAAGCCTGGAAGGACAATATGTGTGCTCTTTGCTTTATAGATATTTTTTTTCATGTTCTCATGGTAACTGAATTGAAAATGGGGAGGCACATTTTTAGTGTGCCAAGAGCTCAGCATGCTAGTTGAGAATAGAAAGTACAACTTAAAATTCTTGCTTCTTTTTGCTTGCTTGTGTTTATTTTTCTGCAGTGCACTTTTTTTAAAAGAAGGAAGTGTGATAGAGGCTGTTTTTGCTGAAATACACCCGAGTCATCTTAATTTTTATATGAAATACTATGGGAAAAATGGTAGCTACTAGCTAAACTATTCTAAGAATTTAACTTTTAGGCAAAATGTAATGATTTGATCACACATTATTTTAAAACTTGAGTTGGTGGCTTAAATCTAAAGTGTGTTATTGGAAATTTTATGTTAATTCCTTACAATTACACTGCTTTCCTATATATTTGTATGAACAAATATTTTGGAGAAGGCTAAATGAATTTCATATTTTTCTCAATTTTAATGTTAGACATCTAATATTCTATGCATTTAAAATTGTTGCTAAACGTAGAATACTCTTCCAGTTTATTTTGATTACAGTCTAAAAAATAAGCAGAAAAGCAGACAATAGAATAAATCTCATTGCCTGGGTTTAATATGCTGTAATACAATGTATAATACAAAGGACATTTCTAGCATCTGTTGAGTATATCTGTTTCCTTGTCAATCTTCTGTCTCATTGTTTTGTCTGCTATCAAAAGTGAACTATAGAACACTATCATTGTTCTACATTTTCTCCCTTCACTTCTATGAGTTTTTGTTTGATGCATGTTGGAGCTCTGTTATTAAGTGCACATATATTTATAATTGCTATATGTTCTGCATGCATGGACATTTCTTTTTTCCCCAAAATGTTTCTTTATTGAGATTACATGACTGCATAAATTTCACAATATTGTGGCATAATTATACTTAGCTAAAATCACTATCACTGTATAATATCATGCCTTGTTTTTTGTAACAATGTATTACAGTCTATTTTGTCTAGTACTAGCTAATCCATGTGATTGTGGACATTCAGTTTCTTTTCTAGGCTTTCACTTTCAATTTGTTTCGATCTTGGTCTCTAAGCAAATCGTTTGTAGACCACCTATAGTTGACTATATTAAAAAAAATCCATCCTGTTAAATCTTGCCCTAAAAATTTTTAATTTATTGTAATTATGGAAAAAGGGGCTACACTCTACCTTTTACTATATTTTCTCTGTGTTTTATATACTTTCAGTTCTTTGATTTATCCATTACAGCTTTCTGTTAAATAAGTAGCTCTCTTCTTGTGTACCACTTAAATTCCCTGTCATTTCTTTTATTTCTGAGTTTTCTAAGTGGTGATCCTGAGATTATATATCATCATAATTTATAATAATCTTTTGCATTAGTATCAAATTTCATTTTGATAAAATATAGTTTTTTGTTCCTACATAGCTCTATCCCTTTTTATTGTTGAGGTTGCAAATTATATCTCTGTAAGTCATGCTAACTAGCATAGATTTGTAATGATTACTTTATATAGTTGTCTTTTAAACTATAAGGAAAATGAGGTATTGCACACTGAAGTCTACTAATAGTGACTTATATTTGCCTATATAGTTGTTTTTCTGGTGTTCTTTTAACAGTTTGATTATAATTTGCCTTGGTGTGCATTTCTTTGCATTTATCCCACTAGAAGTTAATAAAGCTCTTGGATATTGTAGACAATTTATATTTTCACTACACTGGAACATTTTCTGTCATTATTTCTTCAAATATTCTTTAGAGTCTTTCTCTCTCTCTTCCTCATAGATTGCCATTATGTGTATATTGGTATGCTTATAGATACGTCCTCACACAGGTTTCCTTTGGCTCTATGTAGTTTATCTGATTGGTTTTTTTGTTTCAGCTCCTCAGTCTAGATAATCTCAATTAGTATATCTTCAAGTTTTAAATTTCCTTCCTTCCTTCCTTCCTTCCTTCCTTCCTTCCTTCCTTCCTTCCTTCCTTCCTTCCTTCCTTCCTTCCTTCCATTTTCATCCCTCCCTCCCTCTCTCTCTCTCTTCCTCTCCCCCCTCTCTCTCAGTTATAGGACTTGAACTCAGGACCACAGTGCCACTTCCTGTTTTCTAGTGGTTAATTATAGATAAGAGTCTCATGGACTTTCTGCTGGGCTGGCTTCAAACTGCAACCCTCAGATCTCAGCCTTCTTAGTAGCTAGGATTATGGGCATTAGCCACAGGCACCTGGCTTCTTTTTATATTTATAAACATATCTTATAGTCCTATTAATGACTCTTCATTAAAGTTACTATACTTTTCAACCCTAGAATTTTTGCTAAGACAAAAATCGGATTTTTAATGAGGCATTGGTTTTATGATTTCCCTTTTTCTGTAGTTTCCTTGAGCATTTGGTATAATTTTTCAAATAGTTATTAAACATTTATCTAATAAGCTAATTGTCAAGGCTTTGGTGTTCTGTTTTTTTTAAATCTTTGTTTATGAGCTATATTTTTGTCTTTCCATTCTTCATATGTTTTGAGTATAATCTGAATGTTTTGAATGTTATCATATATGAAGACTGGAAGTCACATTCCATCCCTCTACATGGTTTTTTGTTGTTGCTGTTCATTGTAGTGCCCATATTTTGTTTAGGGACTCTTAGAACTAGCTTTCTTGTCTAAATTCTTAATTTTGTGTGACCATTTAAGTTTTCATTTGTCTAGTTTATTAATCATCTAGTAAATGAATAGAAGTGTCCTTAAATACTGGTATTAAAAAAAAAACCTTGAGGGATGCCAGTCATTGCAAATGTGCTTATGGAAGCATGCCCTCAATCTTCTGACAGACTGTTTACAGCTCCACCTTAGATTGTGAAGTCTGATGTTTAGCCAAGAGACAAGAGATTAGGTCCTTCTCATGTCTATCCTGAATTTTTATAGGTTTTTGACATACACATTGCCTTCTTGATTCTCAGAAATGTCAGAGCTTTTCAAAATCCTAAAGATTTCCATTCCCCATCATTTCTGTGTTATTTGTTCCAAGTGATATTTGTTGCCCTATACAACAGGGACTAATATATTTGCCTTTAAATATATTTTAAAAATAGTCCTCACAGTCACTTCAGTGCTAGTGCAGATCTGAGATAGGCAGATTTAAAACAGGCCTTTTGACTTGCCCAGGAACCCTAAACAGGTAAAAATAGAGAAACATCAGACAAAGATCCATTCAGCATACTCCATAACCAGGCATCTGTGCTGGGAGTCTAGGATATTGCTCAGCTCCATTGATGAACTCTAACTAGAAGAAATTAAAATGCTATAGAGCTCTTTTATGCCGATATATAGTTTTTGTTGTTGTTTCCTGATTCAGTTACTTGAACGTTGCAAGCTTGTATTCAGATCATCACCTCCAAGAGTTGATCGTGACTCCCCCCGCATTTGTTGCTTTTGTGGAGTACCCAGTTTCGGACTTTCCTGTACTACTGTTTCCTCCTTGAGTCTATAGATAACATTTGGTACATCTTGCCTCCATATCATATTATTTTTCCCTTTTTTCCCATGAACTTAGGATTTCTTTGATAAGAAATGGTGACAAACTTCCATCTCAGGATCATTTAATTGTCCAAGAATACATTGAAAAGCCTTTCCTCATGGAGGGTTACAAGTTTGATTTACGAATTTATATTCTGGTAACATCATGTGATCCACTGAAAGTCTTTCTCTATCATGATGGACTTGTGCGAATGGGAACAGAGAAGTACATCCCACCAAATGAGTCCAATTTGGTAAGTGATACTAGGGAGAACTTACACTTCCATTCATTTTCCCAATAAATAGTTTGGAAAATGTTTATTACATATAGAGAGTATTTCAATCAGATTTCCTTCTTAGGAGTATATGGTCTAGAAGACTAATGCACATAAGCAAGATTGCTTTAACTTACAGACAACTTTGGGCAACATGGAAAAGAAAGTTGTGTGATCTAGGCAATTAATTAGAAATAAGTTTCCTCTCTGTGGGTACTTTTGAGTGCTGTGAGCACAGTCCAGATTTCAGAGTATACTTCTCTATATGCAGAAGTCCTCTGCAGAAATGACTCTAGTAGAAACATAAACAGTATGCCACTGAGAAGTAACAGTAAACTGCAATGAGTTTGTTCAGTGCCTTCCGCGGGGGGGGGTGTGACATTTGATTGGGCTTTGTGTAAAAAGTAGGATGTGAACATGTAGAATGTGAGAGGAAAGAGCAAAAGTTATCAGACAGTAGTTAATCATTTTTTTAGAACAAAAGAGAGAGTTGTAAAATTTACACTGACAAATGTGAAATCAAGACACAAATGAACAGTTTCAGTGTGCATCATAAAATCATTAAGGAGAGAAATTTGTAGGTATTTTCCTACTCATTTTTCTTTGTTACAATCATCATATTTCATGAAAGTTCTAAGTGTAGCTTATCATAAAAATCATCAGCTATAATTTATAACTTAAGGAAGTCAAATTATGATTTATTAACTATTTAAAATTAGTTTATTGCTTCACAGTTTGAGAAATTACTGGTTATTATTCTTCCTCAATATGTATAGACTTACCATCATTAAGAATGGTAATATTTTTGTGTGTGCTGGTCCTACGCTTGAACTCAAGCCCAGGCACTGTCCCTGGGCTTTTCTTTTTAAGACTAGCACTTTATCACTTGAACCATGGCTCCACTTTCTATTTTTTTTTTGGAGTAGTTTATTGGCGATAAGCGTATTGAGCTGTGTACTGGTGGCTCATGCCTGTACTCCTAGCTACTCAGTGAAGATCATGGTTCAAAGCCAGCCTGGGAAAAGTCTGTAAAACTTTTCTGTTCCCAATTAACTTCCGTCAAACCACATGTGGAGCTGTAGTTTAAGGCGGTAGAATGCTAGCCCTGAGAAAAAGGGCTCAGAGCTCAGGGGCAGTGCCCAGGCCCTGAATTCAAGCCCCATGACCACGACCACCACCACCACCACCATGAAAAAGAGTCTCACAGACTTTCTTGCCTGGACTGGCTTCAAACAGTTATCCTCAGATCTTAGCCTCTTGAGTGACTAAGATTACAGGAATGAGCCACTAGCACCTGGCTTAAGAATGGTAATATTTTTAACTTGAAATATAGCCAAGTGTTAACATTGCAATATTGTAAACCTAGCAAAGAAAAAAAGAGAAGTTTTTATAGGAAAGGACATCAAAAGGAATAAATATTTAATTAATGGCTATAAGATGTGTTTATATCAATAACCAAGTAATGTTTGGACTCTATTATGTTGTAGGCATTGTGTCATTTTGGGGAAGACACTGACTGAGACAGATATAGTACTTGACCTCACAGAAGCAGCAGTGTCATGGGAAGGCAGAAAGTTTTATAGATGAGTACAATATATAATAGTAAGAATGAAGTCCTAACAAATAGGTCATGTTATGGTAGTACCAGCAGGGTACCTCACCCAGCTAGAGAAAAGGGCAGGGAGGGAAGTGTGTCAATTGAAGTCTGAGTAATGAGGAGCTGGCCAGGTTTCGGGGGGAGCAGGGCAGAGTGTGGTGGAGCTTCGGGCATAAGAGTGTATTGGAGTCAAAAGATCAGACGAGTTCAGGTTGGCTAAAGTGCAGGTGAAAAGAAATGCCTGTTCAGAGATGAGAATGGTAGGTTATAAAACTAGATTATTGAAGATTTTGATGGCCACATCCAGGATTTTGGAATTTAGCTTAAGATGAAGCTTTGAAAGGTCTTAATCTAAGCAGAGAAGGAATGGGATGTGAATTTTCAAATTCACCTGATGTGCAGTTGTGGGGAATCTGAGGTGGAGATGGGTAGAAAAAGCATGGAGTACAAGAGACAAGAAACTGTTTTAGTCAAATCACATATGAACGGAAGAGATACTGAGAAAAAAGAGCAGTTGGAGCTGACTAAAAATATGAACATAGATTTCAGGTACATTTAGAATAATATGGATAGCATTTGTATTGTATGGTGACAGGTTGGATTTGTAGAATAAAAACGAGAAAGAGGGAAATCAAGAGTAAACTTAGTGTTAGGCCTGGACAATGGGAAAGGATAAAGGAATATGGGAACTATAGACAAAATTTGAGATTAGTTATCTTATTGGGATTAAAATAATTGAAGTGGATAAAAATGGATTATACAGAAGGCAGTATTTATCTTTAGATGGTATTGGACATGGGAAGGCTGGGAAGGATTCTTTTTTGTAGTAAAGTGCTTTGTTCTTACATACTAAGCTATGTGTATATAATTTGCTTAAGTACGATGGATTTGGAAGTCAGAATGAGAAATGAAGAGAAGGGAAATGCCATTGCCACTTGCTCTTAAGCTTTTGGCTTTGGTTTTCACATGCATCGTATTCTACTCTGCTGCTCTCCTACGTAATCTCTAACCACCTTAACAATTTTGTGATTTTTTAAAAGTTGAATTAAAAAATTATGTAAAATGAGACCACAGTGATGTGTAAGTTTATGAAAAAAAGGCCTTGGAAAAAACATAAAGCATAATGGTTGTATTGGTTGTTTTTGGATAGCAGACTCCTGCTTGGTATCTGTCTTTTTGTAATTTTAGAATTTAAAAACAGCATGTATATTTGGAATGACTTATATATTTGTGTCAGAATTAAGTATCTAGAGCCTCTATATAAGGAGAATAAGACAGAGACCTATAAATGTTCAAATATATTAGACACTCACTTTTCCTGTTACCACGTAGTGCTACCATGTAGTGGTCATTTATTTAGTTCTTCAAAAGTTTTTGAGTAAAAACCAATTTAGTAACAAGCCTAAAGACTGGCAAACAGGGTAGCATACAGTCAGTTTTACCTTTGCAAGGTGCTATGAGGTTCATAGATGTTTTGTGGATGCTCCTAAAATATCAATTAATGAATGAAAGACATCAAAATTTTACTTAGTTTGCACATGTATCAGTAAGCTACATGTAGCACAAGTGATATTTCTGCCTATTTTGTTTCAAAGATCTTAATATCAGTGCCCTAACAAACTACACTGAAAATAAAATAGGACATGGTTGTAACTGATGATTAAGAAATCAAAATAGTAAAATAGTAATCATATATTCAGAGTATTCTTTGGGAGTGGGAATCTGAAGAGGGAAGAATTAAAAACAGAGTCAATAAAGAAGCTTCATACAGTTTGATAAAGAACCATTAGATGTATAATCTTTATGAGAACTTTTAAATCTTGGATTTTCTTTCAAGCTTATTTATCAATAAATTTTCATACTAAAGAAATAAGGATTTAGAAAAGATTAGAACCAAAGATCCCAATATGGGAGCTCTGTACATCAATGTTAATCATTTAGACATCTGTATAGCACCTTCAGGTGTGTTCTGTGGGTGGAAGCTTAATTGTACTGTCTTGGTAATGAAAAATAGTGTGACCCAGTCAGTACAGGAGGGGAGGAGTCAGTACAGGAATATTTGGTAGTTCCCTTCCTCCCTCCCTCTCTCTCCCTCTCTCTTTCTCTCTGCTGCCTGCTTGAATTTTCTTTTCCTCCATTCCCTCCCTCCTTCCCTATTCTTTCCTCCTTTCTTCCCTCCCTTTCTTCTTCCCTTTCTCCCTCCCTTTCTCCCTCCCTTTCTCCCTCCCTTTCTCCCTCCCTCCCTCCCTTCCTTCCTTCCTCCCTTCCTTCCTTCCTTCCTTCCTTCCTTCCTTCCTTCCTTCCTCCCTTCCTTCCACTTTTTCTTGAAAAGAATATTTCTCAGAAAACTTATTTCCTCAAATTTGGGTGCAAATGATAAAGGCTGGAAATATTAATAATACATCAAAATGACTTAAGAGCATTGCTCTTGTTTAGCAATATGTATGTTCATGTTTTTCTTTTTTGTTGTTGTTGAGGTGCCAGCATTTGAATACAGGGCTTCAAGCATACTGGGCAAGTGCTCTGTGTACTTTCACATTTTAACTTGATATCTTCTACTCTATTTATCTGATACAGTGTTCTGGTAGATAATATTGTGAGGAACACACACACACACACACACACACACAACTTTAAGTTATTACATCCTCAGGCCTTCAAAGGAAATGTGTCATTCTTTTCCTTGACTATTACTTAAATAACTATAAAATTATCAGTCTGTACATTATTATTTTTGTTGTTTTTGTTGGTCATAGGGCTTGAACTCTAGGCCTGGGCACTGTCCCTGAGCTCTTCAGCTCAAGGTGAGTGCTCTACCACTTGAGCCACAGTGCCACTTCCGATTTTCTGGTGGTTAATTAGAGATAAGAGTCTCACAGACTTTCCTGCCCAAGCTGGCTTTGAACTGCAATCTTCAGATTTCAGCCTCCTGAGTAGCTAGGATTATAGGCATGAGCCACTGGCGCCCAGCTGTATAAGTATTTTTTAAGCCAGTCCTGTGGCTTGAACTCAGGGCCTAAGTGATGTCCCTGAGCTCTTTTTTGCTTAAGGCTTACACTCTACCACTTGAGCCAAAGCTCCACTTTTGGATTTTTTTGTGATTTGGAGATAAGAGTCTCATGGACTCTCCTGTCCAGTCTGGCTTCCAAGTATGATTCTCAGATCTCAGCCTCCTGAGTAGTTAGGATTACAGTCATGAGCCACTGACTCCAGCAATCTGTATAATTTTAGCTTTAAAGTTGTTTTTGGTCTTTGAATTCCTTCTTTTCTGTGAAACTACAGATTTGAAGAATCTCATAGAGGGTAATGACTTTGATTCTCATTTGTTACAGACGCAGTTATACATGCATCTGACAAACTACTCCGTGAATAAGCATAATGAGCATTTTGAGCGAGATGAAACAGAAGACAAAGGCAGCAAACGTTCCATCAAATGGTTTACAGAATTCCTACAAGCAAATCAACATGATGTTACTAAATTTTGGAGTGATATTTCAGTAAGATTATTCCGCAGTTGTAATCATCTTGCCTCAGCATTAATTTAAAACACCACCAAGAATTTTAAAGAATAGATTACACTGGGCAGATAAAGAGCATTTTAAAGCAGATCTTGACAAGTGGGATTTTGCCAGTAGTTGCGGGAGAGACAGAATCTAAGTGTGAACAAAGTGCAGCCAAGGCATAGTGGTGTGAACATTGGTGAGGGTTTGTGAGAGGTGGTGCATAGTGTCATGTGTGGTTTGTTGGAGGTTTGCAGGAAATAACTGCTGAGAAGATGTGTTGGGCTAAATTTTAGGCCAAACTTGGTAGACAGAGGGGAGTAGTAGTAGTTATATGAGCCCAAAAAGAGTCATGCATCTAAAAGACAAACTTGCAAGTGGGTGCAAGGCTGATTAAACATACATTAAAGACACATGAAGACAAATGAAGTAAAAAGAATGGTCTGAAAGAAACCTTCGGAAAAACGAGGTGAGGATGAGATTAACATGGATTATTAAATGATTCAATGTGGTTTTCAGGAAGAGTTGCAGGGAGAGCAGGTATGGCAGGAGCTGATATAATGCGGAAAGAAATTATTTAAGAAGATATAGAGCTTGGGTTTGCATATGAAGGAAAGAAACAATTTTAATTCTTTTATTCAGGCATTCATTCAGTAAACAACATGAGCTTATATCTGGTTGGTAGTTCAAATTCATATCATATAAGACAAAGTTCCAATACCCAAAAAGTGTGCAGACTAAAAGGGAAAAATGCACACAAGTCATTCACAGAATGTAAATACAACAAGAGAGGCATGTACTGGTCTGTGGGGCTGAGGAGGAAGAACATGTATAATAGGTTTAAGAAGTATTTGTGGAGGGAGGGCATTGACAGCTGAAGTATGTATGTGTGTGTGTGTGTGTGTGTGTGTGTGTGCGTGTGTGTGTGTGTGTGTGTGTGTGTGTGCCTGTACTGAGTCTTGAACTTGGAAGCTCTTGCTTAGCTCTTTCATTCAAGACTGCCTCTCTACTTCTTGAGGCCACAGTTTCACCTCTATCTTTTTTTTGGATGATTAATTGGAGATAATGATCTCAGAGACTTTCTGGCTCAGATTGGCTTTGAAACACGTGCTTAGATCTTAGTCTCCCGAGTAGCTGGAATTACAAGTGTGAGCCTCTAGTGCCCAGGGTAGCAGCTGAGGTGTTTAAAGCCCAGGAAACTATGCTAATGAGTTATACTTTAGGTATGTTGAACTTGAAATACTGCCATAGGTAGAGGGTAAGCAAAGGTTTGAAGTGCACATCTGAGATGTAGCTGATCCTCAAATCCCTGGTGGTAGATGAGATTCCAAATGGTGAGGATGAAAGAAAAGCAAACAGATATGAAGATACTCTTGGCAGACCAGATCCTTTATCAGAAGAAAAAAGGGAGTCCAGCAGAAGTACTAAATAGAACACAAAGCTAGAAGAGTGTGTCTACTGAACATGCTTAATGTTATTAAGGCTATATAATTCAATTCAGCTTTCTTTGGGGGACAGATAAGAAATAAAACCATGAAAAGTTAGAATTGATTAGACATAGCTCTCTCTAAATTGAAAGAATCAGAAAAGACTCAGCGTCATTTAGTTATCCGTTTGCTAGTTCATCATTTTTTAACCTTACTTTTAAACCCAAAGGTCTTTAGGTTATCTGCCAAGTGAGGAGTGCCTAGGTCTCCTGTGCTGGAGCATGCTGGGTATGCTAGGAAAGGTCCCAACCGGATCAGTCAGTGCTTAGCATCCCCTGACGATCAATATATACACAGCATGTGGTAATGCAGTAGCAAAGCTGTATGGCTACTTTTAAATGGAGATCAGGGAAAGCTTCCCTGAATGTCAGTAAGCCGGACATTGAGTATAATGGAAATGGTTTTCCAGGAAGAGGGGACAGCTAGTACAAAGGATCTAAGGTAAGAGGAACTGAACCACTCAAAGAAAAGCAGTGTGTCTGGGGGACAGTAGGCAGCAGGAGAGAGGAAACGAAGTCAGAGCAGGGATAGAGGCTGGGTGCCACTGAACTCACTTATACTGACCTAAGTGGTACTTTGTAGGCCAGATCATGTTTGTATATGTGCAGGTAAGGCATCTTCTCTCTTTATTGCGGTCTTCGTAGGAATTGGTGGTAAAGACTCTGATTGTGGCAGAACCTCACGTCCTGCATGCATATCGAATGTGCAGACCTGGCCAGCCTCCAGGAAGCGAAAGCGTCTGCTTTGAAGTGCTGGGATTTGATATTTTGCTGGATAGAAAACTAAAGCCATGGCTTCTGGAGGTAAAGTATTCTTTCTTTAAGAAAGAAGAGGTTATGACAGTTCTTTCTTTGGGTAGGGGGAGAGGGGGATTGAATTCAGAACTTCTTGCCTGCTAGTCAGATGTTCTGCCATTTGAGCCACTTTCCAACTCTTTTGGCTTTAGTCATTCTTCACATAGCATCTCAGGCTTTTACTAGGACTTGCCCTCAGACCGTGAGTCTCCCATCTCTGTCTTTGGTATAGTTGGATTGCATCTGGGGTTTTGTTAGGTACATCAACATACCTTATGTAGTAAAACAAATGTATGTGTGGGTTTTTCCCCATGGCCCTGGGTTTGAACTCAGTGCCTGGATGCTATCCCTGCGCTGTAAAAGTTCTACCACTTGAGCCACAGCTCTGCTTCTGGTTTTTGGTGATTAATTGGAGCTAAGAGTCTCACAGACTTTCCTACCCAGGTGGCTTTGAACTATGATCCTCTGACTTCAGCCTCCTGAGTAGCTAGGATGACAGGCATGAGCCATCAGTGCCAGGCTCATTTTTTTTTATTATATTATCTCATTTACTGACAAGAATGGAGCCTAAATATGGTATACAGAAGGAACACATTGAAGACTCAGTGGCTAGAATATGTCTAAGAATTCTCTAAAATAACAATAAAGGAAATAAAAAAGAATTTCTCTTCAATAATTATCCCTCATCATTCTATCCCTACTTCTCCTTCTGAAAGAAACATTCTATCATGACCCTAGGGGTGGGGGTGATGGAACTGCAGAGCACTTCCTGAGAACACCATCTCCTACCACAGCCAAAGTCATGAGTGCTCATGTGCACTGATAGCGTTATCTGGCCACTCTCTCAGACCCAGGATCCTGCATACTCAACGTTTTAGATTAGGGAAGTTAAAAATGAGTGATAGTACTTTTCTAAAATTAGCATTTAGGGAGGGAAAAGCAACTTTTTAAAATAGGGATACAGGTGGACCCATTGCAACAATGAGATGTATAAGATGTCATGTCGAAAAACGAACTTTACAACTTTGGCACAGAAGGAGGAGCAGGGTGGTGGGAGAGGGGGTAGATGGGAGAGCAGGGATGGGAAGGGGAAACAAAGGAGGAGGCAAGAATGCTTGATAAGAAATGTACTCATTACCTTGCCCATGTAATTGTAACCCCTCTGTACGGTATTTTCACAATTAAAAAAAAATGAGCATTTAGTGAATTTCTAGCCCAAAGATAGAGTATAAATGTGGGTTTGCTTTTACTGAGTAGCTACTTGCTTGCTTTGTGCTCTCTACCTTATGGCTCCTACCAATTGGTGAGCTCTAGATATTATTTTTCCTCCCTGTGAAGGCCTGGGCTCCCCGTGAAGGCTCCCTTTTCCCTTGAAACTTCCCAGGGGGAAAGGGCTCCAATTTGTTTATTAGTCAGTGTTCAGTGCTCAGTACCCACCTACCCCCCGAGTGGCGTAGATTCTCTTAGTGCTTGTCTGGCCCTCTCTCATGTCTAGTCTGTACTGCCTTTAGGTTTGTTAATCATCCTTGGACAAATAAGTGCTCATAATTTTTTTTGGTTATAGGTCACATAACAGCATTTAGAAAATAAAAATTAATGTAAAGGAGGAAAACAATTAGCTTTGTATAGGATTTTTGTTATTCATACTTATATTTCTATTACCCATAATGAACCTTAGAAGTTTTCTTGTTTAGCCAAACTCCATACAGCAATTTGCTTTCAACTCCCTGATCTGACCTGTCTTCTCATAGCTATTGAAATACTATGTTTAGGCAATTAGCACAAAATATCACATATCCCAACAACGTTGGCAGAATTTTCTTTCCTTTTCTTTCGTTTTCTTTCTTTCTTTCTCTTTCTTTCTCTTCTCTCTCCCTTCCTCCTTCTCTCTCTGTCTCTCTGTCTCTGTCTCTCTCTCTGTCTCTCTCTGTCTCTGTCTCTCTCTTTCTCTCTGCCAGTCTTGGGGCTTGAGCTTATTGCCTGGGCACTGTCCCTGAGCTTCTTTGCTCAAGTCTAGCATTCTACCACTTGAGCCATAGCACCAGTTCTGTGCTTTTAGGGAGTAAAGAGTCTCATGGACTCTCCTGCCCTTGTTGGCTTCTATCTGTGATCATCAGATCTCAGACTATTGAGTAGCTAGGATTACAGGCATGATCCACCAGAATTCATTGCTTTTAAAGGAAAATATTGCTATTGCTATACAAGATATAAAGCAATTGACTTTCATTTTAAATTGATGATCTGTTAGTGATTTGAGATGGGAAATTGTATAGTATAGTCAAGTTGAATAAATGATAGCTGAGATCAGGATAAGATAGATTATGTGTGTGTGTGTGTGTGTGTGTGTGTGTGTGTGTGTGTGTGTGTGTGCTTATTTACTCACCTATGAGTTAATAGTGTGTTATATTTCTTAAGAAACAGAATGCCCTGCTAGCTGTTCTTTCTTTCTTTTTTTCTCTTTTGTCTATCCTTAATCCCAGGAGTATGACACCTGAGTAGGTTTGCCTATCTTTTGCTTCCACATCCCCCGGATACAAAAGAACTTTGCTGTGATCTATGGAAACTTCATCTTCTTAAGGCCTGCAGTTTTCTTCTTTAGATGAACTGCTTTGTCTGCAGTAGTCTTTTCCTACCCTTAGCTGTGTTTTCTTCCAGCCCCTGCTACTTGTCTTTCATCCTGATGGGGAGGAGAGATGAAGGCATGCACATGAAGAGGAGAGTCTGAAATCATTAGAGGGATAATGGCTTTATAAATATTTTAGTTTTCTTTTAAAAAAGCATTTCCCTCACCAAAGCTCTCCATTAGATTGCTAAATCGGAATTGACTGGCTGAATTGCTTAATGTTTTTTAAAGGCTCAAAGTACTCTGTTTTCTTCCATCTTTTATCCTCTCCATCATTCCACAGACTCATTAAAAACTCTGCAGTCATCAAAACCTGTGTATAATGAACATTTAGTATATTGAAGGAGTTAAATGAACCATTTTTAGATCTTGCTTTGCATTTTGCTTCCAGCAGAAATTGTTGTGGCACTGCTGATATACATCATTAAAAACCTTTTGGCGCCACCAAGTGGAAAAAAATAGAAGGTGCTTCTGAGAATGTGAAAAACCTCTTTTTTTTTTTTTTTTTTGAGTCTGGCTTGGCCATGTAGCAAGTCTGGCCTAGAACTCATGATCCTTCTGCTTGTCTTGACTATGCCAGGAATTGCAGGTGTGCGCCAGTACACCTGCAGAGTTTTAGCAAATTAGAATAATTTCAAGTAATATTAGGAGTGGAAAAACTGAAGAACTTTTCAAGCATAGAACATAATTTATGGAATGAAAAATTTTGTTGAGTATGAGTATGCTTTTAAAACTTTAAGTACTTGTAAGTTAAAAAGTTACTCACTAAGTTACTTACTAGTCATTGTACTAAGTGTGGGGATATAAGACGAATCAGATCAAATACTCTGGTCTAAATGACTCGGGTGTTTTTATTCTTTTTGATAGAAATAGTTATAATTAGGGACACAGGATCAACAATAAAATGATTCATCTCTGTGTGTAACTGTGTGTACTAAAGCTTCACAAATGTCCTTGCAAGAACACTGGAGTTGAGTTTTGAAGGCTATAGAATTGGGGCACAGATTGGGGACTGTGAAAAACTAGGATGAAGGTCAGAGGATTGCTGTTGGGCAGAGGAAGAGCACGGACCACTGCAGAGGCCTTGGTATGTACATGAAATGACTGACCTTGTTCTGAAAAGAAAGAAGCTTTGGATGTTAATAGTATTTACTAATTTAACTTCTTTATAAGCTGATTACTATTATTACCATTATTGTTATTTTGTGCTGATGCAAGGCGCAGGGGGAGGGTTGACTTCCTCAGGGTCTGGGCATTGTCCCTGAGCTTTTGTGCACAAGGCTAGCACTCCACCACTTTGAGCCATAGCTCTACTTCTGGCTTTTTGGTGCTTAATTGGAGATAAGAATCATAAGCCTTCCTCCCCAGACTGGTTTTTGAACCATGATCCTCAGATCTCAGCCTCTTGAGTAGCTTGGATTACAGGTATGAATCACTAGCACCCAGTTGTCAATATTGTTTTATAATCTTATTCTATGAGGCACCAGCACTATCATTAATTGTCTCATAAATTCCAGAGATTTGAATTCGTCAGAGACTTGAATTCATCTGGTACAAGCTTTTAGCTTTTTCGTAGGAAATAAATTTATTACTTTCCCCTTTCTCTGAACTTGTGAGAGGAAATGCTTAGAGCTTTGAAGTCATGGAATCATAAACTCTGTTTCTCAAACTCACCTGGGATAATGGTATTGTCAAATCATAAGCAGGCTATTTTGTCTTGGAGAGCACATCAGAGAAAGGGAATTAGCCCATCACCTTCAGTCAGCTACCAACAGGGAAGTGAGCATCTGATCTGACGGCTTCTGGAAGTGCTGCTGTGCACCCTTTCTGGGGGAACACACTCACTGTGTTTCAAAAAAAAAGTGGATTGCACATGATGCATTTAGAAGATTACATAAATTGTGTGAATATGTACGAGTAGATAGTATCTGGAATACTCTTCACCGACTGGTTAAATAACACACTAGGTAGTGCTGTTACATGAGATCCTTTGTGTTGTGTTGTCTGTTGTTGTTGTTTTGTTGCTAACCTGTACCACCTTTGTACTTAGACACATGGTAATACTGGACGGGGTTCAAGTGCAATGCGGTGTGTCCTCCAGGACCAGTTGTGGAATTCACATGGTCCGTGATGGCTTTACGTCATTACAACTGGTAGCACTTACTTTCATTGAACAGCCCGAGGGTAGATGGGTGGTCAAGGAACTAAGCTGTGTAGCATTGCTCACTAGCAAACAACTGACTTAGTGAAACAAGTTTCTTAACTACTTGCTAAGTCAGTTAATCCTCACTACAACAATGGTGAAATTCAGCGGGAACAAAGACAAAAGTAATGTACTCCAGCCCTTGACGAATAAAAGCAGTAGATTATTTTTTAATGGATTTTAAGACATTTACCATTATTTCTTTCACCTTGATGAATTTCTGGACATGGATAAGGCCAGATTGCAGGACAGTCACATATCTAGTTTATTTATTCCTACTCATCTTTATACCATTAGAAAATGGTATTGAGGTTTGTCTATAGCTACCTTCAAGAGTCAGGGCCTTTCAAAATGCAAATTGAGAAATTATTGTTTGAGGCAGGTAGAAAGAAAGAAAGTTAATTTTTCTAGGCAACCATAGATGAATTCATCAAGAAGATGTGATGGTATTTCAATGTGCTTGATAAATAGATGTTTACAGTTATCATCATTATTATTACTCGCCTCTCAGCTTTTTGTCAAGATAAATCACTATTAACTTTCCTAAGCTCAAGCTTAGATTACACAAGATTGTGGCTTAAGAGAGAATGGCCAGGTAATGTTGTCAGTGAATGAACATCCTCAGCTGAAGACAATTGACATGCTCACAAGCCATTGTCTGCATTCCCTTGGCCAGCAGGGGTGTAGGGGTATAGCTGTGATGATGGGCCATCCACCATGTCCAATGTTGACCTTTATCATAGAGCTTACTATTGATAGAAGATTCACAAACATGCGTTGAATATTTATTGACCTTCTGCCATTGGGCTACCCTCATTGTGTACTTTGCAAATTTTAGATTAACAGAGCCCCAAGTTTCGGAACTGATCAGAAAATAGACTACGATGTCAAAAGAGGAGTATTGCTCAATGCACTGAAACTGCTGAACATCAGGTACTGTACGGACTTCCTCCAGTGTCTGGGTCTCATACCCTCATTTGGCATAAAGGTTTGCATATGAAAATTATCCATTATAATACAATCTGTCTTTAAACTCATATAGTTGTGTGTGTGTGTGTGTGTGTGTGTGTGTGTGTGTGTGTGTGTGTGGTGACAGTCCCAGGGTTTGAACTCAGGGGGCCTGGATGCTGTCCCTAAGGTGGTGGTGTTGTTTCCTCAAGCATAGTGCTAAACCACTTGAGCCACAGCTACACTTCTGGGCTTTTTCGTGGTTTATTAGAAATATAAGCCTCATGGACTTTCGTGCCCAAGCTGGCTTCGAACTGCAGTCCTCAGATCTCAGCCTGATATGAGTGTGCACCACGACTGCCTGCTAACCCCACCTAGTTGTTGATTTTCCTGCCTTTCCCTCACAAAGTCCTTGAGGTACACGTGCTTAAGTCACAGCGGTGGCGTAATTATGTAACATGGACGATGAAGTTGAACTGAAAAGCGTCTTTGAGTTTCTAGCTTGCGTTCAAGAAGGTAGAATATTGAGAGTCCTTCAGGAACTAAGGAAATCTCACATAGGGAATTCTTCCCTTTTCCTTCCTAGCTTTTCCGCGATGCCATGCTACTGTGGAAACAAAAGAGAAGCGCCTAGTTGTTCAGTGAGGATTGGTTTTCTCACTGAAAACCACATACAGCATTTGAGAGAAATGCTTGGTGGGTGCCGTGGTGGGCCAGCTGCAGTGCACATCAGTATGAATTTTACATATGAAAAGCTTTTGGCTCATTATAAAAGACATTAGGTAGATGTTTAAATCATTGGAGCCCAGTATGGTTGTACATGTCTCTAATCCCAGCATTCCAAAAGTTGAATCAGGAGGATCAAAAGGTTTGAGGTTAGTCTGGACTACATAATCAGATGTAAAAAACAAAATAAGGTTTACTGCATTACTGTGTGAAATGGTGAATTGTCTGTCATTGTAAGGATTTGCACAACACTGGGCACTGGTGGCTTACACCTGTAATCCTAACTATGTGAGAGGCTGAGATGGGGAGGATTGTAGCTTAAGGCCAACCTAGGCAGAAACATTTATAGGCATCCCTTGCAACAGAAGAAGCTAAACAGGGTTCTATGCCTGTACAAAGAAGTATAAAATAAACAAACTGCTGTCCAGGAGCTTGTCAGGAAGCAAGACCTTATTTTAAAAATAACTGGTATAGAGCAGAGCTGGTGGTATGACACCACAGAAGAGAGCCTGCCTAGGAAGTGCAAGGCCCTGAGTTCAAACTGCCAACAAGAACAGTGGACAGAATGTGGGGTGTTGGATTCAAGGACTCCTAAAGGCATTTAGGCCTGGGGTTTTCCTATTGCACTTCATTCTGATTGTCATTCAGGAAGTCTAGAAGGGCAGGTACTGAACTGAGAAGTAGCTTTATGTGAAAAAGCATCATTAAAAAAATGGATGAACACATGAACAAGTTTAGCATGTTCAATGTGGTTTCTTTTTGGTCTGATGAAATACTGGCCTGTCTAAATCCTACTTCTATTTTAGTTATAAAAGAAATGAGTGGAAAAGAAGGAAATGAGTTTAGTTTGATTCATATACAAATGCATTAAATAGGGCTGGGAAGATGGCTTAGTGGTAGAGTGCTTGCCTTGCATGCATGAGGCCCTGGGTTCGATTCCTCAGCACCACATAAGCAAAAAGAAAAAAGCCGGAAGTGGTGCTGTGGCTCCAGTGGTAGAGCGCTAGCCTTGAGCTGAAGAGCTGAGGGACAGTCCTCAGGCCCAGGTTCAGGCCCCATGATCGGACCCCCCTCAACCCCCTCAAAAACAAACAAACAAAAACAAATGCATTAAATATTTTGGATAATTTAAGCAATGGGCCTATGCATCTTTGTTGCATAGTTTAGGTTTTCTTTGGCATATTTTTGGCTTTATAAATGATAATACCAATTCAGAAGTTATCTATGGATCTTTTTGATCCTTTTCAAGAATATATATATATATATATACATTATATAGTATATATATATATACTATGTATATAATATAGTATATGATATAGTTATATATATTGAACATTCCAATTCCTTTATATTACATATGGTATAGTATATATGGCATATATGTATGCTATATATACACACTATATGTATACACACACACACACACTATATATATATATATATATATATATATATACACACATACATATAAACACGTTGGATTGTTCAATACCAAAACTAAGGGAAATATGAAGTTCATCTTTTGAATCTTTCTCAGTGTTGCTCCATAGAGAGTTCAGCAAGAGCACTTGCAAGTTAGGTTGTATTATGGGTGTGCCTTGTTTCCCACCCAATGGAAGACTATGGATTGGGTGTGTTGGATTTGTTTCTCTGTAGCTGGGTCTGTGCTGAACATACTAAACAGGAATGGGGAACACTGGCAAAATTTTTGTGTATTTTTCAAATAATATAGGACTAATCCTCATATGGATCATTTTAATGTTGGAAGATTTTTTTCTGTGATTCCATAAAGCTTCTCTGTGTTTTAGCCAGATGGCTTTGAATTATTTTTTCATTGTATTTCTATATTTTTATTTTTCTTGCCAACATTTGGTCTAAGGTCCTTCCATAGTATAATGTAATCATGACTCTTCTATCTTATTTCCTTTATTCTTCAACTATTTTAGTTTGGCTGATTATCTCATTTTTTTTCACATAACCTGATCACTTCTTCTTACTGATGATTTATTCTATTGCCTATCCAGAATGCCTTCTCTTACTGTATGCATACCAGATCTTTATTATGAAATCTTCCTTTTAACCCAAATTAATCTTTCCTTTTCTTGAACTTTAGAAAGATTTATAGTCTACTTTATAGCGTACCACTTTGCTTGCTCTCTTATGCTCTGGGCAGGGCTGACTTTTCCATGTGATTTAAGCTCCTTAAAGTTAGAGTGTATGTTTTGCAGTTCTCCACATACCTTAGCATAGCACTTAACTTATATGGCTCCATAAATACCCAAAGTTCATTTACAAACATATGCTTAAGTGTATGACTTTAGAAAAGTGTATTATTGCTCAGGATAACTTGTCATGGCTGCTGTGAGCACAGTGGCTCAGCTTAGATTCAGAATTTTCTTTTCTTTTTAAAATTTTTGGTGGTAGTGGTATTCACTCTGTCAGAGTACTCACACTTGCTAGGTGGCTCAGTTGCCACTGAGCCATGCCCTATACATTTTTTTTTTTGAGATAGATTCTTATTCTCTTCATGGCTGGGTATGATCTGTGCTAGGCTTCTTGTTATAGCCCAGATAACAAGCACACACCACAGGGCTCAGCTCTGATTTGAGAAGGTAGCTTGTTAACTTTTCTATGTGGACTGGCCTCTTGCCAATCTCGGCATCCCACATTGCTAGGATTATAGGCATTAGCATTAGCTATTGGTGCCTGGCTCTGATTCAGAATTAGAGATAACAAACTATGAGCGTGCCTATAAGCAGAACAACTAGCCAATACATTTTCTGTTGTGTTAGTGTTCCTGGGTTGGTAAGAAGAGTCCTGTTCCTATTTCTATTATACTCATTAAAATAGAATCTAGAAGAAAAATCTCAATACCATAAATCACACATCTTAAATGCTCATTAATCAGATTAAATTTAAATGAATTATTTATTCCTTATTTAGAACTGATTCCTGAGCCAGGCGCTGGTGGCTCATGCCTGTAATCCTAGCTACTCAGGAGGCTGAGATCTGAGGATTGCCGTTCAAAGCCAGCCCGGGCAAAAAGTCCGTGAAAGTCTTATCTCCAATAAACCACCAGAAAACCAGAAGTGGCACTGTAGCTCAAGTGGTAGAGCACTAGCCTTGAGCTAAAGAGCTGAGGCACTCAGGCCCAGAGTTAAAAAAAGAACGAATTCATGGGATACAAACTTGAAGTGTTTAATAATAGGCTGGACTTATATATTTGTTCTCTAGATTCCTATGACACCAGTGGGAGTTTCACTTCACTTTGAGCACACCTCTGTATTTCTTCTAGCACCTTCTTTGTCTCATTTTTCTCCATTGGGTTCTTGCCTCAACTCTCTTTTCTTTCATGTTAGTTTCATTCAGAGAGAGAGAGAGAGAGAAAGAGAGAGTGGGGAGAGAGAGAGAGAGAGAGAGAGAGAGAGTGTGTGTGTGTGTGTTGTATCATTTGTAGGTATGATGATAGAGTTTGTATTCTACAGAATGCTGTTGAGTAATAGATAGATTGGGGTGCCATTTGCTAGCTTTGACCCAGTCTGGAGCTCTTGTCTTTGAATTGTCAGTTTTCTGCTAACCATGTATACTGGATGTTTCTGGTCCTGTAGCTGCTCAAAAAACTCAGAAAACTTATATTGAGCAAGAACATAAATAACAATGAATGGATGAATGTTCTGATGGCTATTAAATTCAACATAACCAAAGTTGAATTGTGTTCTTGTTCAGTGATATTCCTCCTGCTGGGTTATTGGTTTTTGGCTTTTTAATTGCTTGTGATATCACATATCTTCACCTCACAGAGGCTAAATCTATCCCATATATAGAGAGATAGATAGATAGATAGCATTTTTAAGAAGACTGTATTCTTTAGAATTGAATATCCCAAAATAAACAAAATTTCCTCTCTCTAGCATCTCAAATTAGTTCTTCATATTTTGTTTGCATTGTTACTGCCCAAACCATCTTTACATGAGGGTCCAGGGTAGAAATCTGGGAGCTCTTCTTCACTCTTTCCTTTATTGTAACTAACTGTATCCTGTCAGATCTATGACTGTCATTTAATTCTTCTCTCCAAATTTAAGATCACATGTGTCTTTTGACTATTTATTAGCTTCTTTCCTGCTTCCATTTCCTATTCTGCCACAGCAGCTTCAATGATATCATGAAAGAGAACAGTTTTGTTTCCTAGCATGTTTGCAAGTTGGAGTTTTGAAGGTAGTCCATAGATTGAGTCAAACTGGCTCTTTTAATGTCTAGGGCCATGGCCTTATATTTTGTATGATCTTCTTGATTAATTGAATGAGGTTTTATATCAACATAGCACCTCTTTATATCTTTCTGCTGTAGAAGCTGGTCATTTGGCCTTCTTACCTGCTTCTCTTTGTTTTACATCCACATCTGGTACTAGATAGCTGAGGGCAGAATTAGATTTTCTTTTCCTTTTCTTCAGGGTTCCATGCTGTACCTGATAGATCCTTCACTGTGGCTTGTAAGAGTGTGAGCTGGAAAGGCACGGAGGACCTCATAATTACTGTTCTAGTTACATGGGAGGGAAGAGAGAGAAACACTATTTACATTAAAAAAATCCCACAATAAGAGTTATATACAAATCAGAGTTGTAATGAAATTTTTATGATTGAGAAAATAGAAAGAGGACTGTGCACACTCTTTTTAAGCCAATGATGGCTCAGGCTTGGGATTTCTGTCCTAACTGAAAATATACTACAAGTGGTCAATATAAATGAGAGTGCCTATAGGTAAATGATTTGTTGAAGATGGATAAGAGAAGCACATTTCTTAATTACCTAAATTGATCTTTAAAAGACTTTTGGGAGGGAAATAGCATTATTTTGAGCATTTTGTAGATGAGACCCATTCAGCATTTAATTGACCCATCTAAGATTACAGAACTACTAAGTTTCTAGGATGGATTTTGAAACTAGGCCCATCTAATTCTTCAAGACCAAAGTTGGATTAATAATAAATTTTATAAACATTGATTTCAATCTTTACTATATTGCTTCTTCTGCCAGTTCTTCTTATAGGACTAATAAGTGTGTTTTTTGACTCTAAAATGTGGTCTTGTGTTTTGAATTTTAGGACCAGTGATAAAAGGAGAAACTTGGCCAAGCAAAAAGCTGAGGCTCAAAAGAGGCTATATGGTCAGAACTCAATAAGAAAGCCCTTACCTGGTTCTTCTGACTGGGAGTATCAGAGACACCAGTTGGAGAGGCGAAAAGAAGAATTGGTATGAGCACTGTATTGTATGGATGTATGTATGTATGCATGTATATATGTATATACGTATGTGTGTGTGTGTGTGTACACATGTGTGCTTTGCACATGTACATTCAGCACTGAGAATCAAATTGAGGGCCTCATGCATGCTAGGAAAGTGCTCTTACCACTCAGCTATATCCACAGCCTGGTGTGAACATTTAAACAAAGTACACTCATTTTGATTTGCATGACCCATGGGTTTAATTTGTAAAAATGTCTTCATTTCTAGAAAGAGAGACTTGCTCAAGTACGAAAGCAGGTCTCCCGAGAAGAACATGAAAATCGACACATGGGGAATTACAGGTAACTATGCTACCATTTTTATTTAGATGGAAAAAATTGAGAGACAGAGAAATCATTCAGTATTTTTCATCCTTTTAGAAACTGTTCTTTCATTTTAAAATCGTATTTTGAGCACTGTTCTTTCACCTGGAGAGAGAGAGCTTCCTGTTTAAGATCTTTCAGGAAAGAAAAGGTGGTCAGCAGGCAGATGGTTCTGATATGAGAGACAGCTCCTGCCTTCTAGATTCTGGGATGCCTCTCAGATTTTTTAAACTACTGTTCTTCTGTGAATATAATTGGTTATTGGTTATGTGGCATTTTAAGAAAGTAACATTTTGTAACACTCTTTCTGTGGATGTGTAGTGGTTGCTGTACTTTGTTTTAAATCCAAATACTCAGGAACCAGGAAAATAAGAGAAATATGTGAAAGATCCAGTTAGAAAGAGTAGCCAGGGTTGTAGACTGTGTTGACTGGAACCCCTCATAAGATACCCTTGATACAATCAAAAGGACATCCCTAAGTGCCTTGCGACTTAGCAAAACACGCTCTTGTTTTGCTCCTTAAGTTTTAACATTGCCTCACCAGGATTTGGAAAGGTGAGTGAAGGAAGAAGAATTATTTTCCTGCCTACAAAGAAATGAGAAGAACACGTGCCTTTCACCTTGTCTCACCCTGTTCTCATTCAGTTACCCCAAACAGAAATCATCAAGACTACTGCTGTCTACTTGGGTCCTTCAATAACCACACCAAAATAGAACTTAACCCTTCTTGCTTAGCACCTATATCAATTGGCTTCCACAACTTTCCCACAACCAAACCCTTATACTGGATCTTTTGTAACTATGCTGTTTAATGATGCTTTCTAGATAACCCATAATTTATGTAACAATGGAAAATTGATGAACTTCTCATAGCTGCCTGTCTCCATTTCTAGCCCCTAGTAATAGAACAAAGCAGAGGGCAATGGTTATGTAAACAGCTGATCTTAACTATTGAACTATGAGAGCTTCCCATTTCCCCCCTCTTTTGTTAGTTTTATTTATTTAGTCTTAAAACTTTTAAATTATCTTTAAGTAGCTGTACAAAGGAGTTGCACTTAGCAAAGCAGTTCACAAATACAATATATCTTGGTCAATGTCACCCCTTTCAGAATTCCCACCCAATCCCTCCCTACCTATCCCTTCTCTCACTGTTTTTAGTTTTGTAGGATATACATTGGATTCTTGTCTTTTATACAAATGGGTTTATCTGATTTTATTGTAGACGAATTTATCCTCCTGAAGATAAAACATTACTTGAAAAGTATGAAAATTTGTTAGCTGTTGCCTTTCAGACCTTTCTTTCAGGAAGAGCAGCTTCATTCCAACGAGAGCTAAATAATCCTTTGAAAAAGATGAAGGTAAGAAAAAAAAAGTGTTTATACATTGAAAGAAAAAAAGCCAAATTGTATGTCTTTAAAAACAACTCACCCTAGTCTTGCATGTAAAAATGCTTCCAGATTTCCATTTGAACAATTGGTAAGATTTCATAAGAAATCAAATGACTTTCTAAATAAGATACTAATCAGACAAGTTGTGAGCAGAGAGATTCATATTATAGTATCATTATAATAACACACCTTCTTACATAGATTGGTACATGGCACAGGATAGAGAAATCCAATGAGTTAATGTTTTGTGCTTTTTTAAATTTCGATTCTAACAAAGATTGTGAAGTGGTTTTTTCTTTATACCATATAGACCTGACATCCTGGTATATAAGAGTGGGTGGTAATTAAATACCCCTCTCCCTCCTTTCTCTTTTTTTCTTACTTTAATGAAAGGTGTCTCTGATGCACTATAACACACCACTTCATGTTGTCTTGCTGGCCACAGTTGCTTGCTTGGGTCTTCTGCTGGTTTTTCTTGGAATGAGTCATATATGAACTG
This sequence comes from Dipodomys ordii, assembly GCF_000151885.1. NCBI lineage: Eukaryota > Metazoa > Chordata > Mammalia > Rodentia > Heteromyidae > Dipodomys > Dipodomys ordii. The sequence continues at coordinate 5,936,749 of NW_012267255.1, read as the reverse complement.
CAGAGGCCTTTGTACTCTACTGGGCCTAGAATGCCAATATGGCTTAACTCTTATGTCCGAGGCGATCCAATAGGATGTTTGGAACACCCTGGAGTTGAGTGTATTTTTCTCTTTCTATGGTATGGTAGCAGAGTAGCCAGATCTCTTACTAGAATATTTCAGGGTTCTAAAAGGGAACATTTCAAGAGGATTTTCTTTAACCCAACAGAAATTCTTTGCCTATGGTAGACCTGCCTACCTCTGTCCTGACTTGACAAAGGATTCCACAGTAGAAGTGGCTACTCATCTCTGCTCACTTGGAAAGAACCTGCTCCCTCTCTGCAATAAAGTTCCTTTATATGATTTCTAGATACAGCTTTCTGTTTTAAAATATGTGTTGCTTAGTTTGTATGTTTTTTTTTCCTAATTGTTAGGATGAAAACATTGTCTGTTGTGCTCTTTTATCTAAATAGAAACAGAACTACTTAAGAGCCTGGGCTCTGTCCCTTTTAAAGGAGATGTTGAAATACAAGTTATAAATATATAAATAATGTTCAGATATTTTTATAGGCTGAATAACTGTGCAACAGTGGTTATGGCTGTTTCTGTACAACTTTTGCTCTGGTTTGCATCCCTTGGAGTTTTGTTTTCTTTTTAAATTTTCCTCTGATGTCAAGATGATTGTAGAAGATACCAAGAGAAGGGTGCCAGCAGAGTTTGTATATGTTCAACCATTGATAGCTATAGAAAACTCTTTAATAAAGCAATTCAGTAATTACAGTTTGTCAAGAGTTTCATTAAGTAGTTCCTGTTAACCAGATTCTAACATTAGATTGTTTCTAAATGAACCATGTAGGTCAATTATCAGTTTTTAGGGTGAGGTTTAATATTTTGCATTAATTAGGATAGGAGTGGATGAGAATTTAGTCTAGAAAATTAGAGCTTCTGAAAATTTTTGAGTTAATAAGATAACTTATTAATGTATTATATTCTAAGATTTAAGTAGATTCTGAAACAAAAGTATTCATTTGTGCTTAAGAAGTAATGTGAACTATATTTCAGCCATGTGTTATTTATATGGTCAGATTTTAGTAGAAGTTTTAAGAGAATTTGTTATGATTATTTATTTATTTATGCAGTTCCTAGAATTTGAAATCAGTGCCTGGTGCGGTCCTTGAGCTTTTTTTGCTTAAGGCTAGTTCTCTGTCAGTTTAGCCATAGCTCCACTTCCACCTTTTTTGATACTTTGTTGGAGATGAGAGTCTTGCAGATTTCCAGCCCAAGGTGCCTCCGAACTGTCATCCCCAGATCTCAAGCTCCTGAGTAGCTAGCACTACAAGCAAGAGCTCTCCTCCTTCTCCTCCCCTCCCCTCCCCTCCCCTCCCCTCCCCTCCCTTTCCTTCCTCTCCCGTCCCTCCCCTCCCTCTCCCCTCCCCTCCTCTCTCCTCCCCTCTCCTCTCCTCCTGTCTCTTCTCCTCTCCTCTCCTCCCCTCGCCTCCCTTCCCCTCTCCTCTCCTCCCTCTCCCTCCCTTCCTTTTTTTGTTTTTGCCAGTTCTGGGAATTGGACCCAGGGCTTGGACACTGTTCTTGAGCCTCTTTGTGCTCAAGGTTAGTGTTCTACCATTTGAGACACAGCACCACTTCCAGCTTTTTCTGAGTAGTTTATTGGAGATAAGAAAGCCTGCCTAGGCTGGCTTTGAACCTGGATCCTCAGATCTCAGCTTCCTGAGTAGCTAGGATTACCAGCATGAGCTACCAGTGCCTGGTTTATTTATTTTCTCACAGGGTAGTGTTAGGGCTATCTATATAATATTTCATAAATATTCATAGATTTGGAATCTTTCAGAGATCATAGCCTTAATATATTTTTCGAAGGAGGAAGATATTCTGGATCTTCTCGAACAGTGTGAAATTGATGATGAAAAGTTGACGGGAAGAGCGATTAGGCCTCGAGGACCAAAGGTGCAGTATCACTTCTTTCCTTAGAATCACAGTGCACACTGCTAAGTATGCTTGGCTCCCCCCTGATATTGTCCTAGGAGTCATGCTGCTGTTGAGGAACTGAAGGCACCATGTGTCCAGCACAGGTAGAATTGTAAAGATGACACTGTCTTATACTCAGAAGAAATATTCTTTTCTTAGTATCCTTCAGTTTTTAGCATTTTCCTCATAGAAGTGATAGCCTCTGAGTCATTCTAAGAGGGACCTACAACTAATACCATCATTTTAAGCTTCATGTCAAGTTTTTCAACTAGAGACAGTGATCAGACTTAAGGAATCAGACTCATTGAAAAGGAGCCTCATCTTTTTGTTGACCCAGAAACACTGGTAGTGGGTTAGTTAAAATGGGAAAAATAAATTTTTTTTCTTCCCAGGAAAAATAATTAAGAGCCTCTTATGCATGCTAAACCAAGAAGGTGTTTACTTCACTTGCATCTGCTCTGGGATAATGAAATCCATGTGCTCTTCTGATATATGTCCAAGTCCTCACTAGTGAAAAAGGAAGGTATTGAGTGAGAGACACATTGGAAACTTTTTCATCTCATTCTTCCTATTTTACACTTTAGCCTTATGTAATCATCTCCCCGTCTTTAGGCCATCCTGAGTGGTCATGCCCTCATGCATATCTTTGCCTCTGAAATGCCTGCCTGCTTCAAACAATACTTGATTTGTTACTTTGTTGATTACTAACCCCTTCCTCATCTAGCTATACCTTTGCTCTATCTGTGAAGCCTTTCCTTGTGAGTCCAGTTCGACTTGACTCTTTCCCCCATAAAATAGCACTTGAACACAGAGCAGTTGTGAATTTACAAGTAGTTATTTGTCAGAGGTGGTATGAAGTTGTGTTAGATGAACAAGCACTCAACATCCATTAGTTAAATTTGCTGAATGTGTCTGTAATAATTCTACATTATCTAGTAGAAGAGCACTTAGAAAGATAAGCCTGAAATCAGGATATCATGTGGCAGGCCCCGAAAGAGTGAAGTGCTGCAGCTAGGAAGAATAGGAGATGCTATAGTCAGTATGGAAGACTTTATAAAGGCATTGGCTTTAGAACTGGAGCTTGCAAAATTAGAAGTGCTGTACACATTTAATAGTACAATGGAGTAGAGGAACATTGAAGGCACAGACTAAGGGAGGTGATACTCCATTGAGAGTTGTGTAAACAAAGATTTTTACATGGTGTGTGATTCAAGTGGAAGGTTATTGGAAGATAGAATGATACAAGGGGAGCCTAATGAGCAATATGTGTCTGGGAGACCTTTGATGTCAGGCATTGCTCTCTGGAATATGTAATTGATAATTTCTTTGAAAAAATGCATTCAGGCTATTTGCAAGAGTGAATAAGTTCATGGGTCAGGACTTCATGTTGTGAAATACTGAGGGATTTCTAAGCTTTGTCAAGTCCAATATGTGATACCTGGGGACACTGTTCATGGCGGAATGTGGCAAATGCAAGTTCCCCTGGGCATCTTACATTTTCTTTTGTTTAACTCATATATAAAACACTTGTCATACAACAAAAGGCATCCTGATGGAGGGCCAAATTCACATTGTTTGTAGTTTCAACCCTTTTCATTCTAGGCAAGTAGAAAGAATTAACAATGTATTTGTTGAAGTGAATTGGATAGTTCTTGTCGTTAAATCCAGCAGTTTTTAAAGTGGTTGAAGTGCCCAATTAAAGTAAAAACATTTTTATATCTTTTAACCTTAACGATTTGAAGTGAGTCAAGCTTCAAAACGAAACTTGTGTTTTAGAGGGATGATATTATACAGGTGATGTACAGAGTGGTTACAGTTACATCAATGAAGTAAGGAGTACATTTCTTTTTGGAAAATGTCACCCCTTCCCTCAGTCTCTCTCCCAGTTCACTCCATTCCCCCACATAAGTTGTGTAGCTCATGTTAAAAATAGTGTCTACTGAGTACCCTTGCTTCATTTGTTCACCCTTTGTCCCTCCATTTCTGTGCCCTCCATTACCTTCCCCCACCTGAAGAGTAGATAAACAAACCAGACAAAAAGAAAAGAAAACAAAAACCACAACAAAGAACAAAACCTCTTGCTTACATTCCTGGAGTTCATTTAGATAAATATTATTTTGTATGATCAGATGAACATTAGGCATTGAACCTTTGTGTTCTTCCCCTAAGAGTATCTTCCTTTGGTCTCACTGTGTGTGAATGCCTAGAGTACTGTACAATTTATCCAGACCCTGTATATTTTAGATTTAGCTTTCACATAGGAGAGGAAACATTTGTCACTCCAAGCCTGGCTAACTTCACTTAACATGACTTGTTCTAGGTCCATCCATTTCCCTGCAGGTGACATAATGTTATTCTTTCTAATGCCTGTGTAAAATTTCATTGTGTAAGTTACTTATCTGGGCTGTTTTTACAATTGGCTATTTTGAATAGTGAAACAATGACTCATTATTAAGAAACCATTTAAGTAATTATTTGGAGACCCAATTCAATTAATAGTCATACAAATACAATTTACCTTTTAAATTTCAAAATCATAGTTTATTATAGTTTATTATTTGACAACATGTAAACAACAGAAATGCGCTTTGATACTAGAATAACTTAAGTGACTTACAATGTTCTCAAAGAAAGTTATTTTTCTAAACCTGTGGTATGTACATGTGTATTTGTTTTATTATGTATATATCTATCTACATTTTATATATAACTGATTTTATAATTAAGTTGGACATGAAAATTAGTAACATGGTTATCCCATAAGCTAATATCATTTTTCAATTCTACTATATAGTTAGGGTACTGCTGTGACTTCTAATTTATTTATCAGAAAATCCCCAATGCATAGTCCCCAGAGGTTCAGCTCTAAATTCCATATGATTCTTTACAAGGTTGAATAACTCACTGCATATGTCAAGCTCCGTAAGAAAACATAAATTTATTTGCTTGCAGAAGGAAGGCACTCCTAGTGAGGCTGATTGTACCATCATTTCTTCTCACTCTGTTAAACTTCTGAAGAAACATCCTTCCTGTAGGGCCTCTAGACTATCAAAATGTTTGATGATGGTTTTGCTGATAAAGTTTTTATGCATATCTCTTTGAACATTGTTAGTGCTCCCTAAATATTAGATCATCAAAAGGTGAACATCTGTGTAAATACAAGCTGGTACCGTAGTGTATTCCTGCGTTGGTTCTATTTTATCCTTTGCAAAGAGTGTACCTTTAAGACGATCACGGTTGGACTTACTATGTATTCTAGGCACTTCTTGAAATGTTATTTCTCTCTTTATCTTTCATCCTACATTGTTACACTGGAGGATATACCTTCTTTCAGTGAAATCCCATGGTACCCAAAGGATTTCATTAGGTGTATGCTAACATCAAAACAGTTTTGTTTGATTTAACAGAGAACAAACCTCTAGTATACAACTGCAGGAACTTCCCCCACCAGGAGTTGGAAGCATCTGGTGTGTGTAACAAATAGTCTTAAAGTGACTGGATTACAAAACTGGCCGGTTTTCACTTTCTGAAATGAGGCAGTCCCATCCCCCTTCTTTTCGCTTCCTTCAGCTGGCATCTCTGGAAACATCAATTGGGAGATTGGAAGGAAGTGATTCTGGTAGAGATACTGGAATATAATACCTTGAATTTTGAATCGTTGAAGATTTACCCTTCTATGTGTGTGTCTGTCCTCCAAGGAATCATGCCATACTGGCTTTCCTCTTGTGTCAGTTTGTTAACATTATAGAGCTGGCAATGAAGAACATGTTAGTCCATTCTGTCCACACTTAATGTGTCAAAGTTAGGAAGCCTTTAAAAAGACAGGATTTGTCCATGACCAATTTGGAAAGCAGATAATAAACTGCAAATTTTATTCTTATAAACATCAACAGCAGGAGATAAGTGTAGCTTAGTGCTAGACCACCTGATTAGCATGTGTATACCACCAAGTTCAATTATCAGCATCAAGAATAAGTAAGTAACTTCATACCACAGTGAACTAGTCACATGAGGAGTGCGTCTCTGTTGGTTGCACCTGATCTAAATGGACAGGGTGGAAGGCTCTGCTGTAAGGTGCAATCTTATTTATACTGGCTTGGGTGGCTGTTGCTTTCTTATTCTCTCTGTCCATCCCATCTCTTTTTCTCCTCCCCTTCACATTTATTGAGTGAATCTTAATAGGTAATTTCCATGTGAAATGAAAAAAAGCTGATCAGGCCTGTGCTTTTCATATTTGGTATTTCTCCTTGATTTTTGTTAAGTCTTTGTTTATGGATGCCATGGTTCTTTATTACTGTCATGTAGTAAAACAGTATTTCTTCCTTATGCCCTAGTTATATTATTTAGGTAAGCATCTTCTTTGGAACCATTACCATTAGTGGATGCTCTGTCTGAGAAGCCATTACTGCAATAGTGTGTAGGGGGGTTTTCAGCCTTCAGTGAAAAGCAGCAAGCACTTGGGGAAATTAAAAATAGCAACTCTTTATGGTGATAACGTTTTTTTGAATCCTAACAAAATAACACATGCATCTCTCTTAGCCCTTGTGTTCAATGCCAGAGAGCACTGAGATCATGAAAAGACAGAAGTACTATAGCAGTGACAGCAGTTATGACAGCAGCAACAGCTCTTCAGAATCAGATGAGAATGAAAAAGAAGAGTATCAAGAGAAGAAAAGAGAAAACCAAGTTTCGTACAGTTTTAAGCTCTCTAACCACTGCAGATTAATTCAACAATCCAGTAAGTCAATCTCTTCTAATTTACTTGATGCATGAAATGAAATTCTTGAACTCAGTAAAAACACCTTGTGCCAAATTGAACCCTTGTTGTCTTGTGTAAGGAGACCTGGATTCTACCCTATGTCCTTCCCTAACCAGACCTGGGCCTATCCTTTAATCCCTTTCTGCTACTGCAAATAGAAAATGAGAGAGTTGGATGAAAGATACATCCTTCCCTCTTTTACACTTTTTGGTAAGTGCTAGACTGATACAAGGATTTTTTTTTTTGAATATGGGCCTTTGACTCATCTCCTGATTTCATTGTCTTTTAAGTCACTGTCTCAAGCCATTCCCTCTTTCTACTGCCCTGACCCTCACTTTGTGTAATGCTACCATCTATTTTCTTTTGTAAAATGTGTCCATCTCTTTAAGCATTTGGTTTGAATGTATCTCTGACCCACACAATTACAAAATAGTTGAAGTTTTTTCTCTCCCATTTGCATCACAGGTAACACTTAAGTTAGGGCTTTTGAAGTATAGGAGAGCAGACAATCATGTTTTCCATCTCCTCTTCCTGCTTCAATTTGTCTACTATTTTCATTTTTTTCACATTCTCCCTTTTTATAATCCCAAAGGTCTGTTATTTTACTCATGACTCCTTTTCACTCCCAAATGTCCAATGGAGTATTGGTGTTTGCCTAGATCCACTTGGAAAACTCCTCACGCAGAATCCACAACTTTGTGTCTGATAATATGACTATTTTTCATTATTATCCTTTGCCTACTGCCGAATGTCTCAGGGTTCCACTATAGGAGCCAGTTCAGCAAGGAAGTAAACACAGTTATAAGCCTTTGTTGATCTCCAGGAATGGTCTGATAACATTAGCTTTCTTGGTAAAGTGTGTGTTTTATGACTGGCCTTCGATGCTTATGACAAAACACATGGAGAATGCAGAACTAATAGGTGAAAACTTCAAGAAATAGCCTTCCTTTTGCTTATAATTTTATTCCATAAAAATATGTGCTCCTATTTCTATTTGGAGGGGAAATAATTTATGTTCCATTTTATTTATTTGCTTACTGAATACCTGTTCGAGTTTGTCACCCATTTTACTCCTTTATTTTCCCTTAGGGATTCCTAAGTACTTTCAGTGTGTCACTGGTTAAATGTTGCTCTATTTCTATTATGAAGGCTGACATTTTCCTGCTGAAATTTTCCCCGCTTTAAAAAACATCTCTTTCCTACTAGTTAATGTGACTATGCTTTAATTGTATGAACTGATGAAGGTTAGGGAACAAATAGAAAAATAAATTCAAGAGTTTTTGTAGCTATGAGATTTTCTTTGTTCTCAGGCAAATAAGTTAACAAATTGAGATCAGATAGCAATATACTAAGTAGGATAGAGATTTTAAAATGTTTTTTAAATATGAATTTTCATTTTAAAGCTAGTCTAATTCAATTACATGCCATTTTCCCTTATTAGTTTCTTTTGTCTTCATTAGGAATTATAACAAGGATTTCATTTTGCTTTACATTTTCTCTTTAATCTCACGCTTAAATTGTTAAAGTTACAAATTTTCCTTGAGTTTTGTCTCTAAAGTGATGCTGACAACCAAGGACGAAATCTAAATTGTTTTAATATTTGTTTTTGTAGATAGTTAATATGAGAAATTTGAACTCACTGTAGTTTCTTCAAAAAGTTTTGTTATCTTTAAATAGTTTTACAAAAGAGTTTCAATTTAATATATCAGTTTATGAGTACAATGCCTCATGATTAGTCACCCCTTCAGTCAGTCTCCCCCCCATTTTCCAAACTTGTTATAGTTTCCAAAGGATATATTTTGGTTTAATATCAAGTATTCATATAAAAATGGTATAAAACAATTTCAGACAGAAGTAACAATCACTTGACCCATCAAACTAGTTTTTCTGTCTGAATTCCCAATAAATAAAGTCAATAAAATGGGAATCTTGAGGACTCAAGAGAAAAGACATTTTCTTCTGCACTTTGCTCAGAAAATACCCATCCAAACTGCCACTTGAAGCCCTTGAGGGGAACTGGACCACAGTGTGGTTAGCAAACAATTAGTGGGTATTTTCATAGCAGAAGGTTGACCTCTGTACATATGAAAAAAAATGAGTGGTTCTTTGTAAAAACCAACGAGAACATACTACCTGACCTGAGGTATGTCCTTCATATATCCCTTCTCTGGTTGCAATGCACTGTTGAAAGATGGTTTGAGGTAAGGCACGGTTTGGAAGGAGTCATGGAAACAAAGTTTTTTTAAAAATTTCTTTAAAATTAAACATCTATAGCTTGAACAAGTGTAGTGTACTGTGTTATATCTTCTGGATCTAAATGAGTAGTATTATCTTTATCTTTTATTGGTATTGTCTTTATCATTTATTCAAAATACCCTTTAGAAATACAGTCCTTAAATATACATCTTCTTGTCCATTGCTTTTATAAAAAAGATTTAAATTTTCTTTAACAGCTTATGAAGAGAAATATTTGGGTATTCAGCCTGACATCATGTGAGTCTTATTAAATTATTTAAGGAAGATTTATATACACCCCAATCAGAGAGAGAATATAGAACACAGGATAATTAGAATAATGGAACTTTAAAAAGTGAGGAAAAATGGTAACAGTGAATGACATTAGTTAGGCATCACAATTTATTAGAGGAGTTGCTTATCTTAAATGTTCTTTTATGCATTGGAGAAGATATACTTATGGCTTTCTTAAGATATTTGTTATGGCAATTATCCTTCAAAATTTTTTCCCCTTTATCATTTGCTTCTGAAATTTAATCTGTGTTCATTCATTTTTTTGTTATTTACTTTTGTGAATCAGAAGACTAGTGCTACCATTTTAATAATCAAATATGTATTTGAAGTCCAGTAGAATCATCTTTATGTATTTCTTTCTGGTTTTAGTTTTTCCCCCCTCATGGGCCCTAAATTCTATAACCTATTAATCCTGGCCACTCACTCTTTCTTGTCCTTCCTGTGAATCTTGCTGTAAAACATTCAATCTCCAGTTGTATGGTCAAATAAATGACCAGTCGAGACCCAAGGACAGTGGATGTATATGGTGTTATTGAAGAGGGAAGCTATTGGAATTAGATAGGCAAAGGTGTAAACCTGAGTGTGGTCACAATCAAACTGTGTGACCTTGTGAAAGTTCTTTCTCTGAGCTGGGTGACTGAAACCCTTCTTCAGTTTCCATGAAGATTAAGAAAAAAAGTGCAGTGCCTAGTATGATGCCTGGCTTATAGAAAATGTTCTGTTACTATTGTTTTATGTCATGACATTAAAGTAATGCTTATATTTTTATTCCCATAATAGCCATTCTTTATATACCAGAGGGGTTCTACTTCAGGTTCACTGTTTAAACTGAAGAATGAATTCCACAGTGATGTTTGAGATTGATTGCAACTTAAACTGCCACCTGGGCCAATCTTGAGTTTATTTCGTCCCAGGAGAGGGAAGATGTCTACTAACACTACTAACATACCTCCTCCCCTCTTCACCCTCATCAATAGGTACCATGAGGCGTTCAGTCAGCTGCCCTCGGTCCATCTCTACTCACTCATCTTCCAGTGGGGACACTCGCCCCCTTTCTGCTCAACAGGTGGTATCAATGTCACGACCAACTTCAGCATCTCGGTCGCATTCCTTAAGCCGTGCTTCTTCCTACGTGAGACCTCTGCCTCACAGTGGTGACATGGTGTCTACCAGTTCACAGTCGGTAAGTTACCTATTTTGCTCTTTCAAGATGTGAGAAGGCATTGACCTCAGATCCAGAATTCTGGCAAAAGGATATTCACTGAGAGGAAGACCTCAGGTCCTTTCTGTAGTTCAACTCAGGTTCCTGGAATCAGAGTTATTCAGCTAGTTTATGCTGGAATTTATTGTGAACTCTTTAAAAGGCAACTTTACCATATCACAGACTCAAGGACAGCACTGATAACATTATTTGCGGATGCAATAGGATATAATACTGTTGAAAATCATATGAGTAAGTGTGTGGTTTTATAGTGTATAGTCTGTAATTTGGGGAAATTTGTTGCATACAAAGTTGTACCTAAGTGGGCCAACTGATAATTGGCTAAAAGCATTGATAAATTCTCCTTATGACTCTTAGTTGTTTGTGATATTTTGTGCCTATTAAAGTAGCCCCAGTTGAACATAAATCCCAGAACTTTAGAATTGAGAAGTCAATGCATTTTTTTTTTTTGCAATCAAGTACCTTTACATAGACTTAAATAAGTGAATGAGCTTTATTTGGTAATATTGATAGATCTTTTTTTTCCAAATGTAGCCTTGATACATGTTGCAAATGAGAGTGATAAGAAGTCCTATTTTAAAGACTCCCATTTTCATATTCATATTTTGAGTGAAACAAAATGCAACCAATGCGAAAGACACCTTTGGTATTTATATCCATTTAGTGCTAAGAGTTCATTGGTGTGAGAAATTATTTTCTCCTTGGTTTTTCTATTTAAAGTGCATCATTTTTTACGTAGAAATATCTTTCAGATTATACTGGCACAATGAAATTAGGCCCCCTCCAACTATCTGTATTCTTTCAACTTTAAGAGTGAATCTTTGCGGCAACTGAAAACGAAAGAACAAGAAGATGATCTAACAAGTCAGACCTTATTTGTTCTCAAGGATATGAAGATCCGGTTTCCAGGAAAGTCAGATGCAGAATCAGAACTTCTAATAGAAGATGTGAGTATTAGATGCATGTGAAATGCCAAGAAGCATTTACTTATCCTTTTACAAATGTGAAAATGCAATGCCTGGGTAAGAAAGATGCCCTTTTTAACTTCCACACAATTTATAAAAATATTATGACTCATGAACAGTGAGATCCCATTTATAATCAGCAATACAAAAATACTTTTTTAGTACAAAGTTCTCTTTTAAGATTGTTTTATCAAGTAAGAAAAAGTGTTAAATAATTATTGTTCTTAGTGGTTATAGAAATATCAGGTTGAACTTCTTGGATGGGACATGATGAAAAATGTGGGGCCCTGCCATAAAATGTCAAGAGAAATGGAATGTGACACCTTGAATGTCACAGTATTGTTTTTTTTTTGGTCAAGTGCCCTATGCTGAGTTGTGTTCTCTTTTTTTCACACACTGATTTGAACCACCCTTTGGAATACCTAAAAATGGCAAAGGGTCCTAAAATTCACATTGGAGTCCAGACTGAACTCCTGATTCAGAAAGAAGGCCAAAGTCATTGAAGCATTTTTGGTGAAGGGTATTTCCTTGCCTTTGGTTCCATTTCTTCATTCAGGCATCTTTTCAAATGTTGTTCTTGGATAATTACTCAGTAATAGACTTAGAACTTTTTCTGTAATTTCTCTTTCTTTTCCTTTCTTTCTTTCTTTTTGTTGCAGAGTAGAAAGCACCATCTAGTGATCAACTGTAAGATACACTTGGCTTTTTTGGTTTTAGGGTTTTTTTTTCTCTTTTAAACATTACTGTGGATTTGTCTAAAGCAAGTATTTAGAAAGAAAAATGAAACAAAATGACAAAAGACTTGATTAAACAATTCATAGTGACAATTATGGTTTGATTGTAACTGAAGCTTCTAATAGTATGCATTTTATTGTGACCATAATTTTTATTTATTTTATTTTATTTATTTTATTTATTTATTTATTTTTTGGTGGGTTGTGGGGCTTGAACTCTGGGCTTGGGCACTGTCTCTCAGCTCTTTAGCTCTTTAGCTCAAGGTGAGCGCTATACCGCTTGAGCCACAGCGCCACTTCTGGTTTTCTAGTGGTTTATTGGAGATAAGAGTCTCATGGACTTTCCTTGCCTGGGCTGGCTTTGAACCGTGATCCTCAGATGTCAGCCTCCTGATTCGCTAGGATTACAGGTGTGAGCCACCAGCGCCCAGCATGACCATAATTTTTAAAACACTGTAAATAATACCTTGTTTGGCTCATAAGCTACCAATTGTGACACCAGAGGAAAAAGGAAAAAATAAAATTGATTGCAAAGAATTATGCTAGATATATTTTTATTTATATGTACTATCTGTTATCTTATTCAATAAGTCCTTTTTAAAATAAAGCTGATGAAGGTACTAGTAATTATAATTGTATATATTCCTTTATATACTCTATTTTGAATCAGGTCAAAGATGATTAGTGAGCAAGTAGAACTAGTATTTGTGGCTAATGTTATTGTTCTATGAATGTCACACAAGTTTTTATCATGAATGAAACAATTAATAGTTAACATTAGATTGTTTGCTATATGCAGTATTGGACTGTGTAGAATTCTATAAACCTACATGATACAAATCAAAGGGATAATGGAATTTTGATTAAATATCAGCTACCTTCTAATATTCTATTACTTAGTATTTAATAATATTGTTAATAAAATCTTGAGACTAAAGATGGAAAATCTGTCTTGGATTTCTTCTTAATATATTTGTGCCTGAAGACTTTTCTCATTTACTAGAGATCGTGCCCCATGGTACAAGAAGAAGTAATAGCTTTGGATTCAGAGACCTTCTTTGCCTTATGTTAGAAATCTTTGCACAGATCTTTTTATTAAAGCTAGGTTTTTATGAGTATTATTGCAGTGTCTTAAATTCACTAATAAAAGTAATATTAACCATTTAGTTACTACTACTACTTAGGATGGATTTTTTTTTAGATTACATTTTATTCTTCCCCCAATCAGATCATCGATAACTGGAAGCATCATAAAACAAAAGTGGCTTCCTACTGGCTCATAAAATTGGACTCTGGAAAACAACGGAAGGTGAGTAATACTCAACACACATTTCAACTTTGGATTATGTGTTGAGCTGCATCATGAAGCCATACTCACAGTCAAACCTGTGCACACATTTTTTTTAAATTTACATTTTCATTTTATTTTATTTATTGTGAAAGTACTGTACAGAGGGGTTACAATTACATGGGCAAGATAATGAGTACATTTCTTATCAAGCATTGTAGCCTCCTCCTTTGTTTCCCCTTTCTATCCCTTCCCATCCTCCCCCCCCCGCCCGCCCCCCTACCCAATCCTCCCCCGCACCAAAGTTGTAAAGTTTGTTTTCGACATAACGACTTGTACATCTCATTGTTGCAATGGGTCCACCTGTATCCCTATTTAAACGATTTGTTTTTCCCCTTCCCCTCTACAAATTATACTGACATCAAATACAGTAAAAGCAGGGGTTATACTGTGGGGGAGGGACATACAAAGCAACAAAGAAATAATGTTATAAATGTGTTAGAAACAATCACATGAAAGAAAAAAAACATTTGAATGCATATCTTAGGGTTCATAAATACTTACCAAGCATTTTTCTAGATTCCAAAGTTAAAAAAATAAAGCAAAATCCATACTCTCATAGAGTTAATTTCTAATTAAGTTGTTTAATTCTAAGTACACAACAGACTTTAAGAGCATGTTGAATACTATGAAGAAAAGTAAGCAGAATTTACAATTTTCATTAAAAAATCATTTTATGAATTTCATTTCTCTTTAGGCAGAAACCAATAAAAAAATACGAGCTGGCACTAGTGGCTCATGCATGTAACCCTTGCTACTTGGGAGGCTAAAAGTGGGAGGGAGGATGACAATTTGAAGCCAGGTGGAGCAGGAAAGTTCACAACACCTCTTTTCAATCAGTAATGGGTATAATGTGGCATCCCAGCATATGAGGCTTGTGATTGGGAAGATCACAATATTATGTTATCTCAGGAAAGTCTGTAAAACTGGATGTGATGACAAGTGTCATCGTAGCTATGACACAACGCCTAAAATAGGTGGATCACTGTCCAAGTAGGAAATGAGATCTTATCTCAAAAATAATCAGCTCAGAAATGGACTGCAGGTATGGCTTAGCAGTAGAATGTGTGCCTAGTATGTCCTAGGCCTTGAGTTCAAGCCCCAGTTCCAGCACTAGTGAAAAACAAAGATTACTTAGAAGAATTTCGCTAGAGAAGGCAGGAGTTTCAGAGGTTGAGCCCTGGGCCACTCCTACATGTAGAAATCAGAGATGGGAAAGATTCATCAAAGAGGACTGAGAAGGAACAATCAATGAGATATGAAAATGATATAAGAACTGAGTGTCCTTGCAACCAATTAAATTACTGTAAGGAGAATGTAATCAGGTGCCAGAAGTTGCTGCTAAGAAGTAAGTGCTAAGACTTACCTATTGTTTTTGGAAATGAGGAGGTTGGTGGTGACTCTGTTAGAAATTCAGAGCAGTACTGGGAAATAAAACTTGATTGGAGTAGGCCCAACCAAGGAAAAATAGAGAGGGAAAAAATCCACAGCAATGCAGGAACTTTTTCAAGGAATTGTACTGCAGAAGGGAAGAAGGAAATAGGGTCATATTTGGAGGAGGTTTGCTAATGAGAAGGGTTTTTGCTTTTAAATGAAGATACTTTGAGAGTATGTGGTAGTGAGAATGATCTAGAAGGAAAGAATGACTTAGGAAAGACAGGTGATCCAAAGTTCTCAAGTAAACTGGGAAGGTTGGCCTAACCAAGAGTTCTAGCCTTGAGCAAAAAGCTCAAGGACAATGCTCAGGCCCTCAGTTCAAGTCCCAGGACTGGCAAATAAACAAACAAGTGTCTATAGATTTTAAATCACTAAGAATATTACATAAATTTAGACTAAATGGCTTATACTAGGATTTATTGGGAGAGTTATTCATTATTTTTTCAATATATTCATGTTCAACATAGATAATAACTACAACAAAACAGAAATATTAGTTCTTACTTTTTTTTTTTTTAAACTAGGGCTGAGAACCGAACCCACGGCCTTGTGCGCGCCAGGCGGGCGTGCTTCCGCTGGGCTAAACCCCCAGCCCCTAGTTCTTACTTTTGAATGTATGTAGAAAACATTAAATGCAATATATTTCCTTCCAACATTCCCAGAAACAATATGATCAGTTGATTGCATAAATCCCTTCAGGAATTAGAAATGCAAGACACAGAATAACTATTTCTTAAATGTTTCTGTTAATTAGAGTATAACATGGTATGACTTTAGTTACTGGTAACCTTGTCAAACAGGATCTCCCCCACCTTAAGAACTTATGGCTTTTTCAAATATGTATCCTTGATATTTTCAACTATTAAGCACAGTTTACCTCGTGTGTGTACATGTGTGTGTGTGTGTGTGTGTGTGTGTGTGTGTGTGTGTGTATTTTAAAGGTATATCACATCCCCCCTAAAGAATGGGAAAGTTAGTGAACCCTAAGAGGTCTGTCAAACACACTAGAACATCCGTTTTTTTTTCCTTTCTTTTTTAAAAGTAATATTAATTGCCTTTAGTTCTTGCATTCTTTCTGTAATACAATAATGTTTTTAAGCTTTATTTATTAATTAAATGACATGCCGTTGATCAGATTATTACTTTTAATTCACATACTGTATCTGAGAAAACTGAACCCAGTGTTATTTGTTAGAACATTCAGCACATAGTTCTTTGTGGTCCTCTTGTGCAAAGACAGTGCTATCATTGAGGAGGATATGTCAAAGCTGGAGGCACAGTGGATTGCTAAATCTGTGGTAATCTCTGAGTGCATGCTTGTACACTCTAACTTTCCTCACTCACTTGTACATTCACTTTAACTTTTATAGGTTTGATACCCTGAATTTCTTCAAGTTTCTGTCATTTTTTTTCAATCTTTGAAAAGAGAAGAGTATGGGTTAAATTGCTAATTAAAATTAAGTCCAGATAGACTAAATTGTTTGTAAGATATTAATAGAGGATAAATGTGACATTTCAGATGAGTGGAAAAATGATTTTGCCAGTAAATAGTATCAAACTGTTGTTGATTTATAAGTAAATGAAGTTGGAGCTTATCTTTTACCATATATAAAACAAAGTCCATAGAAACTAGTTTGATATGTCAAAAGGAAAATATTGAAGAATATAGTATAGTCTTAGAGTAAGTAAACAATTTCTTAAGACCTAAAATCTTCAGAAGGCTTAAAGGAAAAAAATTGCCAGATTTGATTACATGAAAACTTAGAAATGACCGACATCTTAGAGGCAGAAGTGGTGGGCGGAATTGGGCAGGTGGGGTGGGGGATGGTTGAGGAAGACAGATGTTTGGTGCACATAAAATGAAAAGTAGCACCAGTGAGCCTGTGTTTCCTGTAAATCCATCAGCAGAAGACAAACTAGTCCATAAATACTAATAAGTAGCATGGCAAAGCGTATGAAAAGGACATGAAAAAGACAATTTAGGGATCTTCAAGTGGCCAATTAACATGTAAAAAGGTGTTTGGCCTCACTAACGATGAGGAAAAAGCTGGTCGAAACCATAATATTTGCAAAAATTAGTAAGACAGGTAATATCCAGTGATGGAATAGTATGAATAAAAGGGCCGTCAGTACACTATTAGAGGGAGAATTCATTGGTATAACTCTTTCGAAAGGTCATTTTCAGTAACTATTAAAATTACAAATGTCCATAATCTCATGACTCGGCAGAACCGCTCGTCCACTCTGCTGGAATATATAAAAGATTTCTATAATCAATCATTCATTGTAGGGTCATATCTAAAAGTACTACATTTGAAGCACCCTTAAATGCTTCTTGGTAGATTTATTGCTAAAAATTGTTAGTACAGTCATACAATTCACTATATTCAACCAGTAAGTACTCTTCTAGAATCATAGATCTTAGCCTAAGATATAGCTGTGAAACTATGACTTGTGACCTGTGGATTCGTAAAGTGGTTGCCTAAGACTTTCATAAAGTGGTTACCTAAACATGTGCAAAGGATGCAAATAGGAAACAGAAAAGAAGTACAGGTTTCTAGGCAGCTGGGTGTCCATCTGACACCCCTTTCAGATACCTGGAGAAATCTGGTTTTAGGGTAACAGCTGCCAACCACATGTGCTCTACACATTGGCACAGAAGGAGAACATGTTATATTTGGCATTTTGAGCGTGGTTTATCTTACTCAATAGGATGAGCTCCAGTTTCATCCACATCCCTGCAAATTATATAACTTCCGTTTTATTTATGACTATGTTATATTCCATGGTGTGTGTACATATTTACATACATGCACACCATATAATTTTTGTCCATTCTTTGGTTATTGAACACTTCAGCTTATTCTAGAATTTGGCTACTGTCAACTGAGCTGCAATAAATGTGATTATGAAGATTTCTTTCCTGTATATTGTTTTATACTCCTGATATAGCCCAGGAGTGTTATGGTAAGATAATAAGGTATGTCTGATTTGAATTTCATAAGGAACCTCTATACTGATTCCCATCATTGCACTATTTCCTGCTCCCATTAACAGTTTGTGAGTTTCTTCCCTGGTCTCTTCCCATAGTCTCACTATTATTTGTTATTGTTTATTTTCTTGTGATTGCTAGTTTGACTGGAGTGCAGTTTTGATTTACATTTCCTTTATGGCTAAGAATATTGAACATTTCTTCATATGTCTATTAGCCATTTGTGTTTCTTCTGAGAACTGTCCATTTCATTTAGTGCATTTGTTATTTATTCATTGGATCATTCATAATTTCCTTTTTGGTAGTTGTAGGAGCCTCATACTCCCTAGGCAGGTGTTCTACTGTAGAGCCATGCCAGCAATCCTATTTTGTACTGGTTATTTTTTACATAGTTCACTTCCTGCTCAGGAACATACCTGGACTGCCATTGCATACTTAACTTTAGACTTCATGTCATTGTTTAATGACAAATGCACTCCACACAGTTAAGAGTCTTTAGGACTTTTCTGCCCAAGCTGGTCTGGAGCCTTGATCCTCCCTGCAAGCGTGTGATGCTGTGCCTAGCCATGGGGTCAGAGGGGCTCTCATCAACTTCTGCACAAAATAACTTGGAATCACAGTTCTTCCTGTCTCATTCCCAAGTAACAAATATTACGAAGATCAGGCACTGGTACCTGGATGATTATTGGTTCTTTTGCTATTGAGTTTTTTAAAACTCTTTGTATATTCTAGATATTAATCCTTTGTCCATTGAATAGCTAGTGAAGATTTTCTGCCATTCTGTGAACTGTCTCTTTCTGATCATTTTTCTTTTGATCAAACATCATCCTTTTTAATAGTTCATCTCCATATTCTTCCAGAAACCTATCTAATTCCTCCATACCAGAATATTGTCTATTATCTTTCCCTATTTGAATCTTTATGTCATTTTGTACTGAATTTGTATTTGTAATCCACTGGAAACATTTATGGATTTTTTTCATCGTATATCCATCCCCTTTAACTAAGGGAGTGGATCTTGGTCACATCTATGCTGTTTTCTAGATTCATTTGTTAACTTGACTCAGTTTTAGATTTAGTTTTATGAGCTCTTTATAGTAATTTCACTTCTTTATGTACTCTTGTTTCTTTACTAGTAATTTATATTTATTTGGATGCAACAACAGGTTAAGACAGTGCTTTTCTGTGTTGTATAAAGGAAATGAGAATGCCTGGTAAACATTTTATGGAATCATCAGATGATGTGTGAGAATAGTAATATCTGTGAATTGAGAGAAACAATTTATTGCATATTTTTAAAGGTTGCTACACCCAGTTGGATTTCTAACTTAATCATAAATGTTTGCTTATAAATTTACTAGCAAGGATGTATGTCATCATGCCTATTTCTCCCATGCTGATTTATTCTGAGATTGTGTGATTTTTTTTCTGCTTCTAGATAAGAAACCACATTTACGTGTTAATTGTACACTGCTATATTGAGAAGGTGAAGTGGTAATACTAATGTGAGGGCCAAGTTCCTTATTTACAATTATACATCCTGTCATGCCTCCTTTGAGATGATTATCTAAATATATCTTTTCTTTCTTTGAGCTCTGTTTTGCTTCTTCCCTTTGGCAAAAATCAAAGGTATGCAGTTCCTTTCTGCTCCTAGAAAGTAACAAGATGCTCACTTCTCCAACACAGAGCTTGTGAATGTCTCAGTATCTGCTAGCCAAGCAGTTACCATGATTCTTTTTTTTTTTTTTTTTGGGTCCGGTCGTGGGCCTGAACTCTGGGTCTGGGCGCTGTCCCTCAGCTCTTCCTCTCAAGACTAGCACTCTACCACTTGAGCCACAGCACCACTTCCGGCTTTCTTTTCTTTTTGCTTATATGGTGCTGGGGAATTGAACCCAGGGCCTCATGCATGCAAGGCAAGTGCTCTACCACTGAGCCACCTTCCCAGCCCTTTACCATGATTCTTATACATGGGTAACTCAATAGATAATTCTAATTTTTGGCAAAGGAATTCCTCTTTTGATTGTTCACTGGTAAAGAATAAAAAAAGGGCTGTTGTTAATTAGAACATGTTTATCTTGCAAAGAGGCTCCTGGAAATGACAGGAGAATGCTAGGCATAAGGCTGTGTGTGAGCAGTAGGCGAGTCTGGGAATTCCACATATGCAGCTTACTGGTGGCAGTTTTTCTGGTCATGGTTACCTTGACTTCTTCTTTTTCTTCACTCATTTTGTTCTTCAAGAGGGTTTCTCAAAGTAGACTCCAATTTCTTAGATAAATAATGAAGGGTAAGCACTTCTGGGTGTGCCTTTCCTTTTTAATTTAAATTTAACTTTTAAAAATCATCTTTAAGTAGTTGTACAAAGAAATTCCCATTCTACAAAACAGTATATGAGTACAAAGTGTCTGACAGCATGGTCACCCATCTCTCCTAACCCATCTCTTCTCTCACTTTTTTTCTTTATTTGAGATTAGGTGATTACATAAATTTCACATATTTCGTAGTCTTGTGGAATAGTGATACTTAGTTAAAGTCAAAAACACATTTTAACATTCACAGTGCAAATGGTCATTATCATACAGTTTGTGAATTCTACGAGCTTTGACAATACAAGTTATTTTTTCCACATCGGGTGATGTTCACATTTCTTTCCTTTTGCTTAGTGTAGGCTGTTCCCACTTATTAGAATTCCTACTATGAGGTAACTGCCTCTAACTTCCTATTCCCTCCCCTAGACCCTGCAGGACCTATTTAAGAGCTCTTACCCAGGAGTCCTTACTTGTCACTGTTGGGGACTCTAGACACATTTTTCATTTTGTTTTTAAATTAATGATGCTGAATTTTATAATTCTTTTATACTCACAAAAATGAAATATAACCAACATTCCCATCAGGCATATCTCTCAGCCAGCCAGTGATGGAGGTACTGAACTTCCATGGAAACAAAGATTCTTACTGGAGTTTTATTTTTAACTTTTTTTTTTTGGGTCCGGTCGTGGGGCCTGAACTCTGGGTCTGGGCACTGTCCCTCAGCTCTTCAGCTCAAGGCTAGCGCTCTACCACTTGAGCCACAGCGCCACTTCTGGCTTTTTTCTTTTTGCTCATGTGGTGCTGAGGAATCGAACCCAGGGCCTCAGGCATGCAAAGCAAGCCCTCTACCACTGAGCCACCTTCCCAGCCCTTATTTTTAACTTTTTGACCACTTACCATGAAACAGTTTGAAATTTACCTGAGACGGAAATAAAACCTATCTACGTATTGTGGAATAACCATTCAGCCCCCCTGAAATGTGACTGATTTACTCATATATATTATATAGTTAACACACAACGGTTTTAAATTTATTGCTTCTCTACTCATTTATATTTGATGAATATCAAAGGTGTTAGGAAAATGGAGGGGAAAGAACAGGCTGGACTCCATCTCAACAGGCAAGAACTGTTGATTACAACAGTGAGGGACAGCAACCTTTCTGCAAGATGAGGTTGTTTGAAGAGGTGGAGTTAGGGTCAGGTTTATATGGGTCTTAACAAGGAAACAGAGAAATAAGGGCTAGGAGTAGGTACTTTCAGTTAGGCCCAGAATGGAATGTTCCCATCTGTGGTGACTGGAACTTCTGGCCAGGCCTAGGTTAGAATGACCTGCCTGTGGTCCAGCACATCTGTGTGCATCTGGAGTTTTCTTTGACTTGGGATAATGAGGCACGAGGGTCAGTCCTTCAAGAGGTGAAGTGATTGCAGAATGCCTGACTGAAATTTATTCTTTCCTGACAATGAAAGAATTATTGTAGTAAAGTTCATTGCAAAGAAAGCTTTATATGCTAAGATTAGAAAGCCAATATTAGCTACAGGAGAGGGGATTGTGGTAAAATGGACTTGGGTTCACTGTCTCTGCCCTTACCTTGGGTAGATGATATTTCAGAAGTGCTCACCCTTCACTGAGAAACTGGAGTCTGTTTTGAGAAAAGCCTTCTTTTGTTTGGTGCCAGTCCTGGCGCTTGAACTTAGGGTCTGGGCTCTGTCCCTGACCTTCTTTTTGCTCAAGGCTAGAGCTCTATTACTTCAGCTACAGCTCTACTTCTGTGGTAGTTCAGTGGAGATAAGAGGCTCAAAGATTTTCCTGTCTGGGCTGGCTTTGAATTGTGATCCTCAGATCTCAGCATCCTGAGTAGCTAGGATTACAGGTGTGAACCACCAGAACCTGGCAGAAAAAGCCTTTTAAGAAGCAAAATGGATGAAGAAAGGAAATCACAGTATTGCTAATAATTGTGAGATTTGTACTTTAAGTACCAAAGGATTCTCGCAAGGAAGAGAGCTATCTCTAGCCTTGTAAGGGGCACATAAAAAAACCCTGACTTTTATTTTTTGCTAATAGTACTTATGCTGTTTCTCTAATCCATTTCAGTTTCCTGAGGAGTCTTCACATTTATAATTCTTTTGTGTAGAATATGTAGAAATGAATCATAAACAATGGCCTATTGGCTTACAATGACTTTCAATTTAAACCTTAGACTGTGTCCTTATAAAATAAGATAGAAAATATATTCAAGAAAACAAAAGGAAGCACAGAACTGTAAGTCAGCTATGGAATGTAGAATTAGATGTTACTCATTTAGAAAGCCAAAGATTGAATTAATTTCCATTAGATGTGGATTAATCATATTCATCCTCCTTTTGGCTGTGATAATCGTCAATAATCACTGGAAAGCTTTGCTAGTTCAATCCTCTGACAAGCATGGAACTGTAAGTGAAGAACATTTATATGAGCAAGCACCCAAAAGAATTTAAGGGCAAAGAGCTGATATAGACAGGCAGGTCTTTCCAACTACAATGAAGATCTGACACCTGTGGATAGAAAAGAGGAAGAATGGATAGAAAGAGCCACTGGCCAGTGTGAAATTTTAAGGGTCTTAGTCAGGCCAAAGGGGTGCTTAGAACAAGCGCTGTCAATTATAGAGATGACACAGGGTAAAAACATCCTTCCCTGGTACCCCAGCCATATTCACTTCTTGGCTGGGAGCAGTATGGAGAGAGCATAAGCATTGCTTGGATATTACAGCAGATCCCAAATAAGGAAGCATCAGCCAATCCCACTCCCTCAAGTTGATTTCAGTGGCATGTATTCATGACTCCCCAGAGGACACAGGGCACAATTTTATTTCATTTGACAAACATTTATTGGTTGCCAGTTTTGTACACCATGGGGATTTCTAAAGTTCACTCATGTGTTTGCTCACTCATACAGATGCCTTCAACTGGCATTTATTTTGGAATTAACATGTTCAGAGCGCTACTCTAGGCACATCATAATCCCTGTCAGAGGTCTCTGTGGAAATAGTTATCTTACATTTTCTGTTCCAGGATGGAGGCTTTTGCTGGTTGATCATTAGATGTCTCGTGTTTGTAATCCCAACTTGTCAGCAGGCTGAGATTTGAAGCAAAGTCTTATCTCCAATTCACCAGCAAAATGCCATGCTTAAGTAGTAGAGCATCCGCCATGAGCAAAAAAGCCAAGCAAGAGCTCAAGTCTCTGAGTTCAACCACTGGAACTAACAAAAAAAAAGAATATCTATGTATACATGCATTTTTTTTTGTTTTTGGTTTTTATTTTTGGTCAGTGGTGGGGCTTGAACTTTGGGCCTGGGCGCTGTCCCTGAGCATTTCAGCTCAAGGTGAGTGCTGTACCATTTAGGCCACAGAGCCACTTCTGGTTTTCTGATGGTTAATTGGAGATAAGAGGGAAATAGTAATATGTTTGACAAGAAATATACTTATTAACTTACTCATGTAACTGTAACCCCTCTGTACATTACCTTGATTATAAAAAAATTAAAAATAAAAAGTCTTACAGACTTTCCTGCCCACAATGGCTTTGAACTGTGATCCTCAGATATCAGCCTCCTGAGTAGCTAGGATTACAGGTGTGAGCCACTGGAACCTGGCTTGTGCTTTTCTTTTTTGTGTGTCCTTGGAAATAAGAAAAATGTATTTACATATTTTCCTTGATTTATATTTCCTTAGTGGGGACAACATGTAAAGATCCAATTACATAGAAATTACATTCTGGGAAGAATCTCACCAGGTGAAAATAGAAATAGTTAATCTTATTTAACATGTTGTGTTAGATTCATGCTTGCATAATAATCCAGCCTTCTGCCAAGAATACAGTTGGTTGAAATAGTCTGTCAGGAATATATATGAAGTATGTAAATACTCCAGTGTTGGTGGGTTGTGAAGGGTGCCCGTTTTGCTAAAAAGCTTATTTTCTGATGTGATTTCCAAGCATAAACTATGATTGCAGAAATCATTAAGGCTATACTATATTTGCATTTATTTTAGTATTCTGAATGATCCTTGTTTACCAACTATTTCTTTACAAAATGCAAATTCTTTTAAATACCTACTCGAGTTGCTTCTGCCTGTGTTTTTGTGATGGCATTTTTCATCTTTTTCACTTGGACTGACATAGATGCTGCTCAGAGTTGCACATTTCACATCAGCAAAGATGGCTTTACCCTGTAGCCACGGCTGCTGCATGCATCATTAGTATAGCATGTAGTGATTTTAATGTTATTTCTAAACTGCCGTTACCTTATGCCATTATTTTAATTTAGGACCAACTGTTCAACCATATGGAGCAGTTTGTCATTCAACATCTGTATGTTCTTGCAAAATATGGATTTGTCTGTGTGCTTTATGCCTTCAAATGTCCTATATTTTACATGGAAAAGGCAAATCTTTTTATATTATTAATATTGTCACTGACTGAATCTCTCATTTATGTTTCCCATGGAGAGTTTAATGTAGGGTTAGATGCTTTTAAAAGCTGTAATGTAAGGAAAATGGATACTTACCATCTATATGCTAACCTCACTGTGCCCACAGTTAAACACAAGGGCACCTTGCTGGTCTCTTGTTTTTGGATTTCACAAATTATTCTGTTTCTACCCAATTTCTTTTAAGTAAAGACACCATGGAATCCACAAAGCTATCAAAAATGGAACCCCTACATATTTTCTGTATCCTGGTCTGATTTCTGGCCTGCTATTCTCTGCCTTCTTGAAGTTATTCCATGGGTGTTTGCTGAAAAGATATACTAAAGGTTTGCATCATCTGCTCATGTATAGCCTTTTATGCAAACTAGACCAAACTCCATGGCCATGAAGCATAGGGTGTCTCCATTCTCTTCCCAGACATCATTGGCTAGGGGTGATCTGAATCTAAAAATGAACCACTGGGTTTTCTTTTCTTTCTTTCTTTCTTCCTTCCTTCCTTCCTTTCTTTCTTTCTTTCTTTCTCTGGGCCTGGACATTGTCCCTGAACTCTTCAGCTCAAGGGGAGCACTCTACCACTTGAGCCACAGTGCTACTTCTGGTTTTCTGGTGGTTAATTAGAGCTAAGAGTCTCATGGACTTTCCTGCTGGGCTGGCTTTGAACTGCGATCCTCATATCTCAGCCTCCTGAGTAGCTAGGGTTACAGGCATGAGCCTCTGGTGCCTGCCCATTCACTGGGTTTTCTTTGGGGCTTTTGCTGTTGGCTTACGAAGACCAGTGTTGGGAAGAGGCTAAACCATTAGTCTGGACATATAGCTGGCCACTCATTAGCTATGTCATCTGTGTGTGCGATTTGTCATCTACAATATGATATCCCAAATGTTTTCTAAACTCAAATATTTCATAATCATTTATTAGCAAAATCCAATCCACTGGAATTCATTAGATGACAATGATTTGACAGGAAGGAGTTTATTGTTTTTGCTTTTGAAGACTTATATTTTCTGCAGACGTGTTCACATATACGCTTATGAAATCCAGCCTCAAGAGTCTCAGAAGGGACCAATATCTTGTCATTTTGAGAGTAAATAAGGAAATATGTATAAAAGTACTTAGAACAGTACTTGGCAAATAGTGAGTCCTCAGTAAGTGTTAGGTCTGATTTTTAATCTTTTAGAATAGTCTTTAATTCATTGCAAGAAACAACTCATTATTACAGCTGCTACTAAGTGGCAGATCTTGTCTTAAGCCTTGGGGTTGCATTAAGTATAATATTAGGAGGGCCAAAACTTCTCCATTTTTTAAATCATCTCACCTGAGTTTAACTTCTTGGCAGGTAAGGGCTCCCTAAGAAATGGTGTTTGTGTTAAAATGAAGAATTTTGCCAACTGAACAGGAGACTGCCAGGACAGAGGTGAACAGACAGATGACGAACACAGTTAGGAAATTTATAGAAGGCTTGGAAGAAATGATTTGGGTTTTCTGTTCCCTTGGCTTTTGTCCCCTCATGTGTCTTCCAAATTATTATCCTTTCCTTTCCTTTCCTTTTGTTTCCTTTCCTTTCCTTTTTCTTTCCCTTTCTTTTTTCCTTTCCTTTCCTTTCCTTTTCCTTTCCCTTCCCTTCCCTTCCCTTCCTTTCCCTTCCCTTCCCTTCCCTTCCCTTCTCTTCCCTTCCCTTCCCTTCCCTTCTCTTCCCTTCCCTTTCCGAGGACAAGGGCTTACTTTCTTGCAAAGCTCCTTGAACTCTGAAGGCATAGAGAAACAAAGGGGGGATGTATGTTCCTTGTGGCTTTATCTGGAAAAGAAGGGGGAAATTCCTGCATTGCTCAGACCCAGCTCATCTCACCACCCTGGGAAATCTCCTTGTGAGTGGTGCTTGTGGGGTGCCAAGACAGCAGAAGAATTTTCTAGGAGATGCAGAATGCATCCACCATCCCTAACTCCTTGACTCTCTTCTCGAGCTGCTGCTTTTAGGCTTGTATGGACTAGGACAGTAGACTACTAATGCTTTTAAATGAAGAAGAAAATATCTGCAGACAAGAGACCAAGGAAGTTTCCTCTATAAATCATCTACCTTGCCAAGTGCTTGCACAGAACGGGACACACTGAAGTATATTAGCTGCCCTCTGTTTGGTTCTTGGGTAGTGTAATTGACCATGAGGTATGCTTGAAAAGAAATGGATGAATGGCCATAATCTCAATTGCTTAATGGCTTTTAAAGATGAATAATTCTTTTATGATATAATGTGAAAAGGGATTCATATTGGTAACCCTTTTAACATTTCAGTTTTTCCATATAACCTGTATTCATTCTTGAGATTAACTTGTAGAACTCATACTTTGCTACTTTCTTATTTTTTATTATTGAATTGTAACATTGGCCTATTGATACTTAGTAATACATTGGCAGACAATGGAAAAGAGAAGTGATTTATGTGTATCATTTCCTGCTAGTGTTGATTTTCAGATCACATCAATCACAAGTATCACCCTCTGTGTTAAAAAAATATCGAGTTAAACTAATAGCTTAGAAGGAATTTATTAAGGCATAAATTTATGCCTCATGTGCATATTTTATCGGTCTTATTCTGAATAATGCATGTTAAAGTTTTAAACAAATTCCTCTCCCACAATTACACAATCATTATTGGTAATAATGTGTTTTTCTAGCACAATGCTTTTCATAAGCTCCTTTATTACAGACTTCATTATCTGTGCCCCTCTCCTCCCCTTCCTGATGGAGCTTGACCTAGTACAGGCTTCGAATTTCTGCAACCAAGGAAGTTAGACATTGTGGAGGGAAGTGAAGAATGCTCACACAGTTCAATGGGAAAGGCTCTAGTCTGTATTCTTCTAGGAAGAATAGATTATTTTGCAAACTTTTGCTAAATTTACTCTAGTGGATGTTTACTTGAAACTTACCTTGGTTAGGTCATTTATTGAATATTAGAGTTCTCTAGTTCTTCATGTTTGTTCCAGCAGAGAGAAATGATGTCTTCACTTTACCTTCATGCTTGAGGGGCTTTATTCCATTTTCATTTTTCCCTATCATTTTTAATAGGCACTTCCCATCAGTGGATAGATAAAACCAACTATGAAATAATGCACTTTGGTGAAATGAAACTAGAATAATTATTTGTTGGTATTTACTTTTTTCTTTGTTAAGCAAGAGTTTTGTTGGAAATATCTGCATGCATAAGAGGCACATGCATGTGAATTAGATAAAAATTAGTTTATTCTCAAGGATTGTTTTGCATCTATTCTAAGACAATGCAGGTTTCCGTTGTTTGGATTAATCATAGTTCTTGGTCCATGACAGTTTCTTTTTGTTAGTCTGTGCATGACTGGCCTACTTTTATTTAAATCCAACATCTAAAGTTATGATCTTGATAGTAACATATCTAACCAAAGAGTTCATTGGGTGCAGCGAACTACTTTCTTGAATTGAGCAGTCACTAGTCCTTGCTTTCTAAATTCATTATATTTTAACATTATATCCATTCCTTTCCTATTGATATTTTTAAACTTTAGCTGTTTTTACTTCTGTTAAGATTGTCCTGCTGGATGACACAAAGTTTTTTTTAAACTTAACATTATTGTCCAGGTGCTCTGGGTTATGCATTGGATTTTATTTGTTTTGACTACGGTGTAATAGTTCAAGGAGAAGAATCAGCCCATTTATCTGCTCTCACTTTTTTTGGAGAGTTGCTTCTAGGTATCTATAATTGTGAACAGCGTTGTGAGCACTTTTGTACATATTTCCTCTGTTTCCTTGTGAGATATTTGCTTAGGAATAAAGTTTCTGTGCTATCTGATGTTATGTGCTATTTGAATTTCCAAATGGAGGAGATAAGGCTAAATTATTTTTCAGAGTGATTGCACAAGTTTGCACTTATACTAGCATCACCCAGGAGTATCTGAACATCCATAACTTCTCTAAGCCCTTGCTATTAATAGACTTTTAACTTTCGCCATTTAGATACATGTATGGATAATTCTATCTTACTATCTAGCTTTAATTTTTATTCTGTAAGTTTATTTGGCATATTTATGACGTCTTGTGAAATACCTATATATAAGTTT
>NW_012267255.1:5726007-5901778 GCF_000151885.1 Dipodomys ordii | reverse complement strand
CTTCTCTGTTCTGAAATTCTTTTCTTCTCTTTCTTTTTTTGTTATTTCTCACCTCTGGTTTTTCTCTGAGTGTTCGTCTTTTTGTTGTTGTCGGTCTCTTGGGGAGATTAAGCGTTGGAACTCGAACTCTCTTTTTGGTTGGAGAGAGCTGTGGCGTTTCCCTACTGCCCCGTCGCCATCTTGGTCCCCCCCTTATATATAAGTTTTTAATCAAAATGTTCCTGAGATTTATATTAATAATTTATTAGGAATCCTTTATATATTCTTGATACTAATCTTTTGTCAAGTATATATGTTTTAAGTATATTTTCCCTGTTTATAAGTTGTCATTTTTTTAAGATACCAAGAAGTTCAAGATACAATCCAACATATTAATCTTTCATGGTTGACAACTTTATGTGACTTAAGTAATCTTTTCATTTTCTATTCTTCTTCTTTTTCTTCCCTCCTCCTCCTCCTGCTCCTGCTATTTATCCTCCTCCTCCTCCTCATTTTCCTCCTCCTCCTCCCCCTCCTTCTTCTTCTTCGCTCATCAGCTCAAGGCTAGTGCTCTACCACTTGAGCCACAGCACCACTTCCGGTTTTCTGAGTGTTTTATTGGTGATAAGAGTCACACGGTGTTTTCTGCCCGGGCTGGTTTTGAACAGAGATCCTCAGATCTCAGCCTTTTGAGTAGCTAGGATTACAGGCGTGAGCTACCAGCGCCTAGCTTCAAGTAATCTTTTGCTAACCCAGGCCCTAAAAGTTCCATACTTTCATTAACATATTTAGTAGCTCAGTTTTTAATACTTAAGAGGAATCTTTTCAGGTTGAGTTTTATTAATTGACTGAAGAAAGGATCCAACTTCATGATAAAGACTATTATTTGAAATCTTTATTTACCCCAATGGTCTCACCTATCTAGAGCATCATGAAGTGCATAGATTCACTTTTGCACTTCTTAGTGTATTACATTATTCATTTTCGGTGTGTACATGTTATAGTCCCGAGGTTTGAACTCAGGGCCTGAGTTTTTTGGCTCAAGGCCTAGTACTAACCACTTGAGACACAGCTCCACTTCTGCTTTTTTTTTCTTTGTGGTCCATTGAAGAATCTTATGAACTTTCTTGTCTAGGCTTGGCTTCAAACCCTGATCCTCAGATCTCAGCATGAGCCATGTGTACGAACTGACTATATTCATCTTTGAATGTTAAATATACTTTAACTAGACTTTAAGCACTTATTTGTTTGTTTTTCACTAGGTTTTGGACATAGTAAAATCAAGTGTCCGAACAGTTCTTCCTCGCATCTGGAAGGTACCTGATGTTGAGGAAGTTAGTTTATATCGGATTTTCAACCGGGTTTTTAATCGCTTACTCTGGAGTCATGGCCAAGGATTGTGGAGCTGTTTCTGTGATTCAGGGTAAGTTTAAAGTTATTTTTTGCTATTGTAATTTTTAAATTTTACTATCTAGTTATAGAAGTAGCTCAGTAAGATGGTTGCATTTTCTAATCATTTAAAAATGAATGTTTGCTTTTTTAATTGAATGTAATTGTTAGTACTCAATAATATATATCAATTAAATTGATTTGGACAAGATGTTTTATTTGAACCTAACACCATGTGACTAATATGAATTTAGCATAGAAAAGATAATCTTAACAAGTGAAAAATTTCAATTATGAATCAGTATCTTAAAAATTCTCCTATTGTTAATGCAGCAGATTTCTAAAACCGTGGCATCTTTCCAGAATCCCAGTGCTGGTGAAGCTGCTGTCACTTGCTGCCATTTTGTTCCCAAAGTAACTAAATCATTATGCAGTAGTGGTGCAAGCCTGTGATCTTTGCTACTTTGGAGACTGAGATCTAGAGGATTGAGGTTTGAAGCTAATCTTAGGCAAAAAGGTTCACACAACTCCATTTCCAAAGAATAAACAGCAAACAGGATCATGGTTCAAAAGTACCCCAAGAGACTCTTATCTCCAATTAACCATCCAAAAAGCCAGAAGCAGAGCTCTGGCTCAAGTGGTAGGGCACTAGCCTAGAGCAAAACAAACAAACAAAACAAATGACAACAACAGCAAAAACATTCTAAGCCCTTTTGTTTTTAAAAATTCCCTTTCTTCCTACCTTCTTTGCTATTCTCCTAATCATACAGGCTTGATATTTGTGTGATATCTTCTTTCTCAGTTACTATCCTAACTAAATTATTAGCTCTATTCCACTATGAGTAGGGTAGATTGTTGTTATTCATTCTTTTAGCAATTAACAAATTCTTTCTATTCTGTTAGATATTTTTGGAGATAAAAAGTTGAAACTTCTGCCCTTAATGTTAGGAAACTTAATGATAACAGCCATTGTGTACTGGGTGTTGTTGAGACACTTGACTAAACTTGTATTAAGTGACTTATTTAATCCTCGGGATATTACTTTGAATCAGGTTCTTTATTTTCTCCCTCTTATAGATAAGGAAACCAAGGTGCAGATAGATATTAAGGAGCTGGGATTTGAACTCAGTTAACTTTGACCCCAGAGTTATGCTGTTAACCAATAAGCTCAAAAGTCTTTAACTGAAGAAACATGATATATAAAAAGCATTGTAATTATAAAAGAGGCACAGAGGAAGTGTGATAGGATTTCATATAAGGATCCTTTGTGGGGCTGGGAAGGTGGCTCAGTGGTAGAGCGCTTGCCTTGCATGCCTGAGGCCCTGGGTTCGATTCCTCAGCACCACATAACAAAAAAGCCAGAAGTGATGCTGTGGCTCAAGTGGTAGAGCGCTAGCCTTGAGCTGAAGAGCTGAGGGACAGCACCCAGGCCCAGCATTCAGGCCCCACGACCGGACCAAAAAAAAAAAAAAAACAAATAAGGATCCTTTGTGGTAGAAGGACCAAGTAAACTGAAAAGGTTTCTGAGGATTTCTGCCTCCAGTGTTTCATTTCCTCTATTCATCTTATTGTGAAGTTTATTTTCCCAAATCCAGTGATTTTCCTCATTTACCATCAAAGTGAAAATTTCTTATCTACAAAAATAAGGTTTCCCATACTCTGATTCTTCTTTCTTCTCAGATCTTCTTTCTCTTTCTTTCCTATTGATCTCCACTCTAGATCAATAGCTCATTGTTTTCTACATATTCTAAAAAGTGTTCTGCCTATATGTTTTGAATCTTTAGTGAAGACAGATGTAGACTCCACCATAGATCTTTCATAAAACTTTAGCAGACTATTCAGTTCTGAAATGATCCAAGTGTCCACTTACATATTCTAGCCATCTGACATAGATACCACACCATTTTCCGATGCCTCACCACTAAACAAAGCACTCTGGGCTGTGGTGAAATATGAGAATAATGTTGGCTGTAAATTTATTTCTACAGAGACTTTAGGGAAATATTTGAACTATATTGTACAGCCCTTTCATTGATGGCTCTCTATGAAAATTCTCCCTAGTTGGACTCCTAATCAACATTCTTTTTCTTTGTTTGGTCTGTTGGATTGATGCTATATATGCTACTTCCTAACAGTAGAAGAAGTGAGACAGTTTGTTATTGAAATTAGTACTGGTAGATTTGAATCAAAGGTAAACTATCAGAACCTAACTCTACCTGTAATGTATTCTTCCTTGCTTCTTTATTAAGTTGTTTTTGTGAACATATTCTATCTCGAGTGAGAATTCTTGTCTTCTGTTCCCAGCATAGTACTCTTATAGATTTTCCTAGTGTTTATCTTTTAATTCTAGTATGATCGTGATAAGAGGCCATGCTTATTAAAGGCTAAGTGACTGTCATTGTCTTGCATGGTAAATATCTGTATAATCTCCACAAAAGTACTTTTGAGTAAACTGTCATCATTCTTACTTGACAGATGAGGAAATTGAAGCATAAAGTTTGGATCTTTCCTAAGTTCCCATGGAAATTGGGTGAGCCTGAATTTATACCCAGGTGGTCTAAGTCAAGAGCCCAAGCAACGGATTCTCTCCCTAAGGAGATTTTCCAATGTTTGGCAAGCTAGCCCCATACCACTAGCCCACTTCCTTCTAGTTCATTATGCCTTAGTAGATGGAGCAGGAGTCATTTGAGTCTAGTATGAGACTTGACTCTCTGTTTCAACTGATGGTTTGAAGAGGTGAGTTTAGCCGCAAGCTTTATTTTGCAGCTGTACCAATGAATTTGCTAGGCCTCACTATGAAATCATATAATACTGTTTGTGCTTGATCCTCTGTTTGGATCTCGTATAGTTCTACTTTGTCCTTTAAGTCATTTGTAGTTAATATATAGCCCTTTTTTAGTGTGTTTTTCTTTTTCTTTTTTCTTTTATGTTGGCTGTGGGGCTTGAACTCTGGGCCTGGGCACTGTCCCTCAGCTCTTCAGCTAAAGGCAAGTGCTTTACCAATTGAGCCACAGGGCCACTTCTTGTCTTCTGGTGGTTAATTGGAGATAAGAGTCTCGTGGACCTGCCTGGGCTGGCTTTGAATCTCGATCCTCAGATCTCAGCCACCTGAGTAGCTAGGATTACAGGTGTGAGCCACCAATGCCGGCAATCTTTTTTTCTTTTTAAAGCATTCATTCAGTACAATAGAGTGAAAATATGTCCATTTTAACATGCAATAAACAGAAAATTCATATATATTGTATCTTCTTTTCATTCTAAATCTTTGATGTACCTTCTACACATACAAGAAATCTCAGTTCAAATTAGGAGCATTTCAAATATTCAAATAGCCATGTGTGGCTGGTAGCTAGACCTTGATAGCATGGGTCTAGATCTGAATTTTACATTTGAGCAGCAAAGATATGAGTCCCTGGAAGAAGTTGAAAGGCAGTCTATTAAATAGAGGAAGTCTGATTTGTAAGGGAAAAATGTCCAGATTTCTTCTGTGAGATTGCAATCCAAAGTAGGACTTTTTGTATTTCCTTTGATTTTTTTCTTCATAACATATAATCCTTTAACTTTTGGTCAAATGGCCTGTAAGGCAAGGAATAGTTCTAAATATAAGGTGTAGCTTTCTTTTAGGTGTACAATATTTAAAAATATATAATCCAAGTGACTCTGGGCTAACTTGACTCCTGTCTCTGTCAGCATACCCAAGAAAAGAACAAAACTGTCCCTGTTCACCTCCAGAAACATCAAAGAGGACTGTAGTTCTTTGTGGTAGGTTTTCTAGAACTAGCCCAGGGGGCGTTGCTGATGCATCAAACAGAAAATACCCTTATCCCTGTCTTTTCTTCTTCAAGGCTGATGCCCTTGCCCAAGAACCCTTCAGTCACATGCAGACCTGCAGAGTGTGAGGTGCCTCACATTCTGACCGTGATCGCTCTGTGGGACTAGCTCTGGGGATCTTCATGAATAAAGTTGTGCTGCCATATTTCATTGGGATAAGGGAAGTCTAGGGTTCTGTAAACTAAAACTCATGCCTGAAGGCTCACCAAAAGTGACTTTGGGAAGTGACAGATAAGCTGAAACCTGGGGGAGTTTAACAGCTTAAACAGAGAGGAGGAGACAGGGAGTAACATGCCAGGAAACAAACAAACAAATAAACAAACAGCAACACACACACACACACACACACACAAAACCTTCTGCAGTCAAAACCTTCCCCAAAACAATCAATCCCCAAAGAGGAGAATCTAGTTTGGACTCCAGCCAAAAGTATTTGCTTGTAAGAATTTATCTTGTTAAAAAAGGCTTTAAAAAATAGAATCTTATGGTAAAAGCAAATTTTACAGAACTTGAAAAAAGAAAGCTGAACTTTCCTGTTCTGAAATCATCTCATCTGGGCATGTCCTTGTTTAGTATGTTAGTTCATTCGTCTTTCTTTTGATGGTTATTCGTTCAGTTGATATATTATTGCAGAATATGTATTGCAGATATATTATTGCTTTCAGGCCACTCCTTTATTAAAACTTTTAAGAGACAAAAGAAATGAGTCACTTTCGTGCCTTACATAATTTCCTTATTCGATGTTTTTAATGTAACATGGTGAAAGTTACTGGATTATTGAATTATTTTAGAATTTTTAAGTCTTTGATCTCATTAATTCCTGGGCGTTGTCAAGAAGTATTCAGTATTCAGTCTCTTACCACTATATCTCTAAATAAAAGTTATTTAAGCCATTTCCTTTCCTAGTTCTCTGTGGATTAGGGAGAGCCCAGAAGAACCTTTAATATCATTTAATGTTTCTTTGGAATTCACTTATTTTAGTGCTTCTCTCTCTTTGGAATTTAGATTCAGAAATGAGGCAGATAAGAACCTGGGTTCTTGGATACAAGCATTGGTATTTTTACGTATATCTATCTCCACTCAATGTTTGAGGGAACTTTGTGTTGTTCACATTGATTGTAGAGATGCTATAGTTATATGGAGACATTTCACATGTACTCAGCAATGCCAGGTGGTGGGTAAGGAGGTGGGGGCACAATGTGGATCCACTCAGCTTGAGTCAAGAAAGAAATAAGTATTAGTGTAGGAACTTGGTTTACATATTTATTTGGAAATTAAAAAAAAAAAAAGAATGAGAGAATGAGTAGCCAGAACTGATCCTAACTTAGATATTATCCCGAAAGTTACATCCAATTAGTGTTAAAGAAGACTTCTTATCTTACTTCCATTTTCCTATTCTTTCTCCCATTTTATTTATTATTTTTCATCTCTAAACTCCTATTTGAATTGGGGTGATTTAATAGTAGTGATTTGTAATCAAATAGCACCAAAGTATGAAGAAAAAAATATCCATCACCCTCAAAAATGGAGGGTAAACTTTCATAAGCATAATCAGAATTCTAGTAGAGAGAAAAGTACTGGGAAGCAACAACACAATATGGTGCTTTCTGTGACATGTATATACATGTTTATGCTGGATTATGACATATTAATTATAAACACATTCCCTAATATATTTTCTCCAATATTTTTCTTGGGTGAATTAAGTAAAATGACATTTTCTATATATCTATGTGTGTAAATGCATACATACATTTGTTAAGTATTTTTTACATATGCTAATAATTTGAATTTAATTTGTTTATTTAGCATATAATTGTTTATTGAATAAAAATGTTTATTCTTTTGTTAAGAAAAAAACAGTATCATATTTGGACCCAAGCATGTTAAAACATGGAGGGAAAATTTGTTTCTTTATCTTGTTTAGGAAAATGTATTCACTAATGACATGCTATCTTTGTGAGACCATCTTGGCCCTTAAAAATTAAGAGTAGCCTCTCTAGTAAAACCAAATAAACAAAAACTCAATGAAGCAAAAATTTGAGTGCTTAAAGCCTTTTCTTTAATTTCAAATATACCAAATATTTACACAAGGTTGAAAAATAGAGTCTTTGAATTTCTCATTGGGACGTACAGGTTTTTAGGAAACATTTTTTCTTAATTCTTTTTCTTTTGTGAAAAATTACTCTCTTCTCCTCTGAGAATTACATAATTAGTTTATGTAAAGTGAGACTTGAACTATTACCAAGTCTCTAACCACTTTTTCTTCAAGGCTTATAAAGACTTTCCTTAACACTAAGGAATATGTCTCTGTCTGTTTCCATATGCCTTTCTGCTTCTGTCTCCATCTCTGTCTCTTGTCTCTCTCTTTCTTTCTGTCTGTATCTCTCTGTCTTTGTCTCTTTCTCCATCTCTGTCTCTGTTTCTATCTCTGTACCTCTTTTTGTCTTCTCTCTGCCCACCCCCCTTTCTTTCATCTTTAGTGCTGAGGTGTTTTCCGATTTAAGCCATGGTGATGATCTTAAGAACTCTTAATATTAACACATACACAAGCACCTTCAAACACCTGTGTGCATGAACAATTGGGGTTTGCCATGAATGTGAGTTACGCCTGCTTCAGAAGAAACTTATCATGCTGAAGGATGAAGTACAATGCTGGGACTGCAGGAGGTCAGTCCTTCCTGAGGTAACATATACCTCTCGAGTACAGCCTGTGTCCTAGGAATACCTATCGAGGACATAATTGTGTATGAGAATGTTTTGAAAAGGAGTGGCCATAATCAAGTGTTTAAATCTTAATTCTCTTATGGGACAGCAATTATAAACTAAATTGCAGCAACTTTTTAATCCCTTTGTGAGATTATTATTAATGTTAAGATAAAGATTTCAAGAAAATAAAAATTAAATTTTAAGAAGTTTTGCCGAACATTTAAGAACACTTTAACACAACACAGAGTAATTAGTAATTAGAAGGTGTTGACACACCATGTTTTTAGCTACCTATGGTTTGGTAGCACCAAAAGCTTTAAAGACACAGAGTATATAAATTAGTTGTTAAGATTTTCAACTATAAAGGTTATTTTCTAATGTCTATGTATTTCTGTATCTTTCAAATGTCCATCAAGACTACAGACCATTTCTGCTTTTCTTTCTGGATTTGTTGCTAAGTGAGTGCTATAACTGGTTACCATTTTTAACAGCAAACATGAAGTCATGTCTGTTTCTATGCCAACAGATCCTCTTGGGAGAGCATATTCAGTAAAAGCCCTGAGGTGGTGACTCCTTTACAGCTCCAATGTTGTCAGCGCCTGGTGGAGCTTTGCAAACAGTGCCTGCTAGTGGTTTACAAATACACGATGGACACAAGAGGATCACTGTCAGGCTTTGGTCTTGACTGGGGAAGTTCCAGGTACTGATTTCTGTTCTCTAGATCCTGGGAATTTTATTTAAAGGAATGCCACAGCACAGCTTGCAACTGAATCTCTTTTTGCTTCCATAGCTAGAGAAACATCTAAAACATGAAAACTCATACATGTCCACCATGTATGTCTCAGTGGTAGAGCACTTGCCTTGAATGCATGAGGCCCTGGGTTCAATTCCTCAGCACCTCATAAGCAAAAAGAAAAAAGCTGGAAGTGGTGCTGTGGCTCAAGTGGTAGAGCGCTAGTCTTGAGCTGAAGAGCTGAGGGCCAGCGCCCAGGCCCAGACTTCAGGCCCCACGACTGGACCCCCCCAAAAAATCCTTTTAATTAACACACTATTTCCCTTTTAAGTGACTGAGTGGAGTTAGCCATTACAAACTTGAGGTGATAGAGATGAACTCATTTGCTTTACATACTTCTTCTTTTAAAAGCCCACTGAGAGCCAGGCACTGCTAGTTCACACTAATAATTCTAGCTACTTGAGGGGCTGAGAATGGGGAGGATTATGGTTCCAGGCTAGCTTGGGAAGAAAAATCTGTGATAGTTCATCCCAACAGAGGGAAACTAAGCAGGATGTAGTGGTGCACCTGTCATTCCAGCAATGACAGGAAGCCTAAAATAAGTGGACTGCAGTTCAGGAATGTAGGCATGTACCTCAGCAGGAAGCATGACCCTACCTGAAAATAACCAGAACTCCCTCCTCCCCTGCAAAAAAAGAAAAGAAAAGAAGGCTGGAGGTGCAAGGCTCAGTGATATTATACCAGCCTAGCAAGTGCAAGGCATTAGCACTACCCATAACAAAGAAGCAAACAAACAAATTAAGGAAGAATATTAAATTATAGTAACGAATTTAACTTTTGTTCCCCAATAGGGATATTTCAGCATTTATCCTTGAGCCTACTTCAGTGTGGAAGATGCCTTTGATTTAATTTTATTGTTCAGTATGCCTCTGCTACCTTCCTTCATCACCAAGCAGATCTGTGCGAGGTGAAGTTTTGTCACATTCCATTTCAGAATCGAGTGTTATGAATGTTGTTCAGTCAAGATAGGTAGTTTTCCAAAAGTAAGAAAAAAAATATTTTTAAGCTGAAAAATCACATGATAAGTACACTTCAGAATTTCTGAGAAGAGTTGTAATTTCTATTAGAATTAAAGAAGACTATTTAAATTCAGTTATATCATGTGTAAATTATAATAGTATTTGAGATAAAAGAATATAAGCCATAACTTTGTAAAACTAAATAAGAGAAGGAAAAAGTCAGTTAAGGGTTGAATAAATGAGATTAATGTACTAAGTCTAGCTTGGATTTTCTTTTTGAAACAGCTAGACATTCATCCGTTTATTAAAAGGATTTCAGGGTGCATCTTAAAAGTTCACTTTCTCCAAAAATGACCTGTAATAGTACAACAGTACTGAATCTTTTTCCACAAAAACATTGAGGTATTTTTAAGCAGTGTTTGTTGTGGATTCTGTCTTGTACTCTTGCAGGATCTCTAACCTTTTTAACTCGTCTTCAAATAATAACTGATAACAGCAATGGAAGAGATAAAGTTAACTATTTTAATTTCATAAACATCAGTGATGTTGCACAACTTTTATGCTTTGGCTGTTGCAAATTATTTAAGTAAAATTTACTTTTAGTGATAGTTCAAAGTGATTTAAAAGAGACAGATTGTTTAAATATAATAACATAAATGAAGACCTTCTCTTTAAAGGATGATCAGGCAAACTATAAATTCTGCTACAAGGAAAAGAATGCATTCAGACCCTGCATTATCATTCTTGCCATACCAGAATTTGTATCCCAGTTTCTATTGGTGAATCATGTAGCTTGTGGAAAGGCAAATCAGATGATTTCTCCTGGTTATTCTAAGAGTTAGGTTTACAGTGGTTTAGGTCTTTGATTTTCTCCTCCGGAATAACTCAGTCATCCCTGATCCTAAGTTCTGGACTTCTGATTAAGTGCTCAGATGACTCCAGTATTGTGAGTATAAGAATTTTGAGGCATCATTCTTCATTGCTGCCAAAGTTCATAATCTCTGAGAGAGAAATACAAGAGTCAGGCAGATTATCACAAAATGTAGCATTGTTTCTGATCAACATTACCTTGGGAACTTGGTATAGATATGAGCCTAATGAGTTTTCTAATATTGAATGAATTCCAGAATTAAACTTATCCATTCCAAGGCAGAGCTGGATCAACCCAAGCTATCCATTACCAATATCTGAAGATAAAGTCTGGTCCTTTAGTGATGGCAGTGGGGCAGGTGAGCATGCATCCCCTTGCACAAGGGCTGAGCCATGTGGAACTCTTTCTTTTTAATGCTAATCAGGTAACTCAGTCCTGGTAAAGAGGCCAGGAAGTTTCCACTCCTGGAAGTTAGTTCTACTTGGAAACCTAAGAAGTAGAGGGAAATAAACATTATTTTTTCATGGATATCTAGCTATCAAAGCTCAAGTAAATTAACTCACATTCTTCCATTAAAAAGTTAATTTTTCTCTCATGGATAAGAAAGATGAATCTATAACATTTTTTACTTTATATTAAAATCTCAACCTCTTAATATAGTACTTTTACTTGTGAAGTGTACATATGAATTTATATTTATAAATAAATATTTATTATAAATAAATATAAAAATAGTTATATTTATGAGGTAAACCTAAATAATTCATAAGTAAATATCATTTTGACTAATTTATTTTAAAAATAAGAATAATAAAATAAAATTGATGTCAAATTTATATCAAAGATGTGAGAAATAATTCCTAAGAGATTTTAATGAGTTTATGGTATTAATTACATGGAAGAGAGTGGTCTTCATCTTTTAATGTCATAAAAATAATAAGCACAACAAGTTCAAAGCCACTCTTATATGTAGGCTTATAATAACTAAGCAAATACAGTTGTTGTGTAAACAAGATGGTCAATTGGAAACACACACACACACACACTCTCTCACACTGTTCTAGAATTCAAGAGTACTTGCAACCAGCTCCATATTCATTGGAGAAACTGGGAACTCTAAGCTACATTTTAGCCACCAGGTTTCCATGGTTTAACATGTCAATTCTATCAAACCCTTCTAGAGAACGGAAAAAGAGAAGCATCCTTCTATTGTTTTATGAGACTAATGTTCCACTGATACAAAACCTAAAGGAAATGAATGTTAGCTCTCTCCCTAAACATAGAAGGAAAATTCCTAAACCAAGAATTAGCAAAGGGAACCCAGAGGATAGGATAATGGCTCATGACCAACCTCTGCTTATTGTATCAGTTTAAAGACAGTCTATATGATTAAGCAGTGTTCATGGAATAGAAGATTATTTCAGAAGACAAACCACTCAATGGACTGCAGTATAGATTCATATTTTATAAACTGCTTAGCTAGCTAGAAAATAAAGAAATCCCAGTTCAATAAACAATAGCTATAGAAATGTTATAACAAACATACATTAAGATTGAAATGTTGGAAGTTTTCCCTTTCAAATGAACATGATGATATTGACTATATTCACTACTTCTGCTCAGAGTTGTACTAGAGGTTCTAGCTATTTCAATGAGGAAAACAACACAAAAACAACAAGAAAAATGAATAGCATGAGGTTTGAAAAAAGAACTAAAATTTATTACTAGTTACTTAATATGATTTTGATCATATTAAATATTATCATATTAAATATATCATATTAAATATAAATAAATCCATAGATAAATCAGGAAAATTTAACAACTCTGATGAGTCAGTATAAGAAACTCAAATATAATTTACTATATTAACAATAAACAGCTATAATGTTAAATTTTACCTATAATTTTTTCAATAACTCAAAAGAATATTTAATACTTAGAATATATCTAACAACAAATGTGCAAGAGGTATATTCAAGAAAAGGGTAAAAAAAGGGAATACCTTACTTGTCATTGGAATCACTATTATTAATATGACTTTTCTACATAGCTCCCTATTTCTATTAATTCAATGTAATCATAGTGTAATTTGCAGCAGATTTTTATTTTTGTTTGGTTTTTGGTGATGAAAGAAGCCAACACTTGTTCTTATACTTACAATACAAAAAATGTGTTAAGAATAGGTAAGACAATCTTAAAATAAAATCATAAATGGTATATCCTATTATCTACTAAATCCTATAATAATGTAATGCAAAAATGAAAATAAAAACTTGAAGGAAAAGAGAAAGTAAATGGAAAAGTAAAGGAAAAAAGAAAAAAAGAAACTAGTAGGTATCATCCATAGCCTTAAGCTAAGATAGTTTGATGGTGCTATTGAGCTAGTAAGACAGCTGGTTATATATATATGATACATATATGATACATATATATGTATATATGATACATAATACTTCATTTTTATAAATTCTTTTATTGGCTCAACTCTGTATGAGGCAAGCATATCAGTTAGCTTTTTTTTCACAGCCGAGAAAACTGAGGTGCATAGAGGGCCCAGTGGTTTAACCATAACTTCACTTTTACCAATATGCAAGTATTTTGAGGTAGTACTCACCAGGGCTTACAATCCTTCCCTCAGAAATCAAAGTTCAGCTTGGCACCAGTGGCTCATCTCTTCAATCCTACCTACTCAAGAAGCTGAGATCTGAGGATTGTGG
The DNA here is from genome assembly GCF_000151885.1 of Dipodomys ordii. Taxonomy (NCBI): domain Eukaryota; kingdom Metazoa; phylum Chordata; class Mammalia; order Rodentia; family Heteromyidae; genus Dipodomys; species Dipodomys ordii. The sequence goes on along the minus strand of NW_012267255.1, from coordinate 5,888,527 downwards.
TTCAAGTCCATCCAGGCCAGGAAAGTTCATATGACTATTATCTCTAATTAACCACCAAAATTTTTTAAGAAAAGAAAAGTAATAAATGGAGTTGTGACTAAAATGGTTGAGTGCTAGCCTTGACCCAGGCCCTGTGTTCATGCCTCAGGATTGGCGCGTGCCTGAGCACATGTGTGCGCGTGCGTGCACGCACACACACACACACACAACCAAAATTCAAATCACAGTGCAATATACATCGATTAAGATGGATTTTATCATAAGAATGCAAAGTATTACAAATCAGCAAGGGTATGGATTTGGAGGATGTGGTAGCTGGTGTGGCAGGTGTGGAAAATAGTTTGGCAGTTTCTGCAAAAGCTATATATAAATTAATCATATGATCTAGGAATTGCACTGCTAAGTATGTACTCAGAAACTAAAAAGCAAGGACTGAAAAAGATGTGAGTGTCAGTGTTCATAGAAACATGTTTACAGTAGCCAATAGCTGGGAACAACTCAGATGTCTGTCAGCAGGTGAATAGAGTAACAAAATATGCTAGGTACCTACAATGGAAATATTAGTAAACCACAAAACAAAACAAAATCTGATAGATGGTAGGACAAAGATAGGCCTTGAAAACATTCTAAGTCAATTAGCCGAAACCAAAGGACAAGCATTATAATTTCACTGATAAGAGATAGGTAAAAGAGACCAACCCAAAATCAGTCAGGAAAGTCTAATAGGCTGGGTTAGGAAGGAAGGAAATGGAAAAAAAATCTTTTTTTAGTGCTTGGCGTTGAACCCAGAACCTTATCCACCCACTTCTGAGCTACATCCTAATCCAGAAGGAGGGAAGGGCAAATACAATTTAATATTTAAAGTTTGCTTTTCGACGTAATGTCTAGTACATCTCATTATTGCAATGGGTCCACCTGTATAGAATTTATGTCGAAAAACAAACTTTACAACTTTGATGGGGGGGGAGGGGAAGAGAAGGGGGGGCGCCGAAGAAGGGAGACAGGGGATGGAGGTGGGATGGGAAGGGATGGGAAGGGGAAACAAAGGAGGAGGCTACAATGCTTGATAAGAAATGTACTCATTATCTTGCCCATGTAATTGTAACCCCTCTGTATGGTATTTTCACAATAAAAAAATAAAAGAAATGTACTCATTACCTTGCTCATGTAATTGTAACCCCTCTGTATGGTATTTGGACAATAAAAAAATAAAATAAACCAATTTAATATTTAATGAGTATAGAGTTTCTGCTTGAGGAGATGAAAAGTTCTGGAATTCCTAGTAATGGTTATAACAACATTGTGAATGAATTTTATTTTCTGAATTGTACACTTAATAGTGGTTCAAATAATAAACTTTTACCTTATATAATCCCACTCCTTTTTTTTTTCTATGTCTCCCACCTTGTTTTTTTTTTTTTTTTGCTATATCACCCAGGTATTCCCGGAACCTGGAATTCTTCTGCCTTAGCCTCCTGAATTCAAGGGCTGAGATTACAGGTGTGCACTAACAGGCCCTGCTTATATTCTATAATTTTAATGCAATAAAAGTTTTCAAGAAATATAGGATACTTAGTCTGTTGACCTTTATTTTCCCTTATTCTCTAAATTCTGGAACATCAGTTTATTAGAACGAAGTCATGGTCCTGATCCAATTCTAGGAAGATCAAGATTAGTTCCGTACTGCTCTTGAAATGATTCATGTTCTAGCTATCTTCTGTTGTCAGCAATAAGCTGCCCCATGAAAGACACACAGATTCCACATTGATCAGTTTCAAGTAGGTATATTCCCACAAATGTGATGGGTCTGTGGAAAGAGAATCATTTGAGGGATTGCTCCAGGAACATAGTATTTATGAGTTATTTTTGTTCCAGTAGTTGGAAAAACAAAATAAGGCTTCAAACTTTTTCACTTTTTTGTGCTTCACATAAACTCTAGACAGTCTGTAGTACTTCATTGAGATAAACTGTTTAAGAAAAATTAAGTTGTATTATTTAAGTCTACTTGCAAAAAAATTCAAAAATAGTCTTTGATATTCATCTAGTGTGGGATCTCCCAAGAGAGATGAATGGAGATGTGAAGGCACATAATTTATTGTATATGTCTATAAACCTTTCAAATATTTCACAGCATATGCTTTAGGTAGGCAAAGTGGGTCTCTTTTTTTGCAGCATAATTCCATATGCTTTTTAAAGTTCATACTTTCTTCTTTTTCATTTATCTCAAAAATATTTTGACTTCTGCTTTTATTTAAAAGTTTAGGCTTGTGGCAAGTATAATATTTTTCCACTTCCTAGGTATTTTACTATTCATATTTGTGGAAACAATTATACAATAATTGTACCCAAGTTTTTTAAATTGTGTTTTATTGTGAAAATACTGTACAGAGGGGTTACAGTTACATGAGCAAGGTAATGAGTACATTTCTTATCCAACATTGTTGCCTCCTCCTTTGTTTTTCTCCTATCATCCCTTCCCTCCCACCCCTCAGTTCTGAAATTGAGTTTTGTATACAAGGACAGTTATGTGCAGTGGTCTGGACAATGCAGGGTAGCACAAGGAGACATCCTGCTGGAGCTGCTGCATAGACTTGAGTCCTTGCCTGGACATTTATTAGTTGGGTGACCATTGTAAAGGCCTCTGTTCCCCATATTTCTCATGAAATTTATTCATCTGCAAAGCGTAGTTAAGATTGAAATCTACTTACAGAATTATTATTGGAACTAAATGAGTTAATATTTGTAAAGCAATTGCAATAGTGCTGAGCTCATAGGAAATACTATTTATGTAATTGTATGAGTTAGCTGTGATTCTGAACTCTGTGTTATTATTTTTGTGTGTGTTTGGCAAATCTTGAATTTGAAAGTTTTTGTGAGACTGGAAATGATGATCATGAGTTCAAGGCCAACCTAGACTATACTTAGTGACTATTTCAAAACAAAAGAAGTTGAAGCTGGGGAGGTGGGGAGGGAAGGAATAGTAGGGGAAAGACAAAGGAGGGGGGAACAATGCTTGATAGGAAATGTATTCATTGCCTTACTCATGTAACTGTTACCCCTCTGTATCTTTACAATAAAAAAAATTTTAAGTCAAAAAATCAAAAGAAGTTGATACAAATATTACTAAGATGTTAACGGTAATGTTTGTATAGCAGTGGTTTTGACAAAAGTTCATAGAAGTTACTCTGTTCAATGGATAAGTATCAGGGCCATCCTTGATGCATTTTAGAAACAGAAAAATTCTAGTAATACAAAATAGTGCTTTTTATTGAAGACTTTAGTTATTTTGTACCTTTGCCCTAAATAGCAAGACAAGGCTTGTTTCATAGCAAAAGGTACCAGATTAATCATCATAACTCCACTAGCTCTTGACATAATAATTAATCCACATAAATTACCCAAGTAATATTAAGAAAATAATTTATATAATATGTGATGTGAAAAACCAGTTGTTTCATTATTCATCACCCATTATGGAATTTTGATTTAATTTAGTTTGTTGTATATTGTTTTACTGCTCTATTAACTTAATGATTTGAGCAATTATTTATAGTTTGTGATATTAGGTAAAAGATTTAGTGGATATTATTAGATAATTCATGATGAAATAATGTTTATGGATATTATGGAAAAATCTATTTTATTCTGAATATTGTATGCAGTTTGATTATAATGAATTCATTACTTCCTGCAAAACTTATATGAAGCAACTCAAATCTAATTTTTCATAGACAAAGAGGTATCCTAGGTACCAATATTACTTACCTCATAGGGCAGGCAGCTAATAATGTTCTTGACCTTCACTTTTTTCATACATCTGTAGGCTTATATTACTATCTCTGGATGATCCTAGTATCAGACAGCAATGAAGACAGCAAAGTAAATCATTTGATCCTGTACCATTATTTTTCCAAGACCATTGCTAATTGTCAGTCTCCTTCTACTGCTACTTCTACTCTCAGAAATTCCTCAAATCTCTGCAGATTTCATGACGTGTGCTTTTCCTCAGTCCTAAGATGTTTACTTGGAATAATATTGTCAGTTTGCATTTGTTCATGTAGTTTTTCTTGACACTTCTCTCTAGACATGAAATTGTACTGGCATAATGCTGATTTAGGGTTTACAGAGAAAAAGAGATTAGAAGTGTCTGCAATTTATTCCTTGAAATTCCCAATTTCTAAAGCTTTCAATTAAAAAGGTCTCATTTGTTGATAAATTTGACCTGAACTGAAATTGAATGAATTTCTTATAGTTATTATTTGTCTGTTTTTCTGTTAGTATTCATGTATTTTATTGAATAAATAATAATAGTTTATGAGGAGTTTATGTATCTGGAGATGCCTTGATAGATATGTTATATGGTATATCCTGTCTTTCTAAAACCTGGGAATATCACATGTGATATTACATGTGACTTGAACTCATAAGCACTACATGGTCTAAGAATATAAAATGTATACTGTAGTTATCAATGTTAATCCTTAGCTTTTTCTTTGAGATTAACAATAGTAACAATACATCAGTGACTCATGCTCATAATCAGTCATTGTTATCCTTAAAAAAATTATTTTTACTGTGGCTTATCAAATTCTTATTAAATTCTCATTTCCCATGTTTTAAGGAACTATTACTTACAGGAACTGATAATATATTCTAAATCAACCCATATAGTTTTACAGAATTTTTAATATGATGAGTCTATGGAGGTTTTGGGATGCTAATATCACTCTTTGAGTGAAATTCTGTGACATTCCCCAACTTTTGTTAGGAAACTTTTATATGAAATTGCATTCTTGGTTATAGCAATATTTTTATGCAAAACATATTATTACTAATTATATAACCCTTTGGTTAGAGAAGCTAACAGTGACTTGCCTGTAACGATCTATTGCACTTTGTGTTTAGGTATTTGCTACCAGGAAGTACCCAATACTTCATGAGAACACCAAGCTGCCACATGAGATACAGTTCATCTGGAATGACTCGCTCCAATGCGTTGTTTACACCTCGATATGGCCATTTTTTAAACTGAAAGGAAGATTGCCATGAGATAGGCATAATAGCAATTCATTTATTTTCTTAAGTTGAACATGCAAAGAAAGTTACCATTAAGTGCTGTTTTATGTATATATGACATATATGGGTGTAAAAATGCAAACATACATGCACTTCAATAACATATATTTATTATAATATATGAAAGAAGAATTAGCAGGAAACTTAGTATATAAAGCCTAACCTTTCTGGAAATGTAATAAACCATGTTGAAAATTGTTTACATAAATATGTGAATGTCTAGAATTTGCTAGGTTTATAATTAATCCCTTCCTACTAGAAATGTTATTTTTGCTGCAGAGTATATGAAATAGAATTGATCTTTAAGATCCAGTTACAGCATTAATGTATTTTCTAGGTAACATTACTTTTGACTTGAAAAACAATTGGTAGTATAATATCTTATTAGTTCTTTTACTTATAGTCTCCATTTAAAATGAAACACAAAAGATTTAGACGATTTAGAAGCTTGGTGTTGCTTGGTGATAATATTAAGTATAAAATGGGTTTATCATTATTATATCACACTGTAAAGTACTAGATGATATCCCAAACTGATACTCCAAAATTTTCTTGTGGAAATTTAGCTACTCATAATAATGTATGTTTTCAGTGAGCATCTATTAAGATTATATGTTTATCTCAAATGGAAGACAATCGAAATGGTTAAAAACAATGTGTAAAAATAGCTTTTATTTTTATTTATCATAGCAAGTTAAACCAAGCAACGGAAAACGAGGGCAATGACAGAATCTTTCTATATGACTTTTGTGTCTCATACCACTTGTTTTTATTTGTAAAATATATCTTTCATAGATTTAAGTTTCTTAATGCAAGTTCCATTGCAAAGCTTAATAACCATAGTTTCCCATTTGAATGTAGAAAGTAATCTACATGCTTGGGGAACAGCAGGTTACGGTGACCTCATGTTACTGGCCATTGATACAGCCTTGAGTTGGCTTATTTTATTTTTTTTTATTTTTATGTCAAAATATAGTATGAGGTTTTCTTCCTGTTTCACACTTCTTTCCTTTAGCTTCATAGCAGTTTACTTACTTTTCTTGCTTGCAGTTCCAAAACCAATGAGTGAGTTCTCAGGTTTTTAGAAAAATACAGATAGCACTTGTCATTGATTGAACTCAGAAAGTACAGTATTTACTTAAACTTCTTTTCCCAGTGGTTTTTCTCCTAGATGATAATCATTTGCCATTTTCATCCATATTTGCCCCTGTTGAATATTCTAAAAGTTCTTTTCAGTAAATCAAAATGTGATCCCAAAGCAGAAAGGGGACTGAGGAGGCGAATTTATTCTGGATTAGGTCACAGGCTGGATACTTCTTAACTCCAAGTTGTAAGCTATGTATGGTTTGCTTTTTAAACCACCTTTTGGATGTATTCTGAAGAAAAGAATACATTTCTTTCCCAACTTAATTGTTAATGATTTGATTATGACTGTTTAACATCCACGTTCCAATGGAGACCTTTCTTCACTGGTGCAACCAACACCAAGTCTGTAGTTGTCTTTGTGAAAGACAGTAATCTGTCAGGATGGATGAAATCAGCGTCAGTTTTAGGGGGCCATTTTGTACCTTCTTAAATATTTTATAGGTTTCTTAGGATAAAAAACCTAAAATGGGACATTAGAAAATCACGGTAAGAATGGTCAACAAGTAAGGCATTTTTAAAAGTATTTTTAGTTCTTTTTCTCTTAAATTCACAATGTGATCATGGAGGATCACAAATTAGTGCTCCTTCCTAACAAACACAACTTAGTTTGTTGGCCATTCATTTGCTTCAGCCTTAACTCACAATTGAAACTTCTGCCTTTAATAGTACAAGAATTATTTTTTTTTAGTTAAGAAAAAGACTATTCAAAAGTGGGAGAAATTCTCCTCACATACATACAGCTAAGAAAAGATGTAAATGTAAATGTATGCAACTATCCAGCTCTTTGATGAACAAATTTCATTTCTGTCTACTTAAGTCTGACCTTATTTTAAGCAATAGCATTCTTTTGCCCACATTTGCCTATTTATACTGATCTAGTTTGATATGATGAAATTGTGAATAAAAGCCATGTATTTATTATTTACAAATACTACGGGTAGGCTGTGGCCTGCAGTGGTTGTAGTGCCATTCCCTAATGAACAACTAAGAGAAGACAAAGTAGTGACCCATGGGAGTCTCCAAAGGCCATAGAAGTGTTTTGGAGATATAAAACATTCCTTATAGGGTTAAAACATTTCAGCATAAATGATAGAACAAGTCTCTGTCTTCTAGGAGAGAAAGAGCTTGATTTGATAGCTACTTAATTTGACTAGAGGTTTTTTTTGAAGGGAATTTGGTTTACTTGCAATGAAAGCCTATTTTTATTTTGTTATGCATAAACAATCTCCTGCTCATTTGATAAATCTTAAGACTGGAATGATTCTAAGTCTGTAAGCCTGGAATTCTTTCCTGTATTATTTAAGAAAAACAACTTTTTTACTTTAAATCATCACCTACAAACATAGTTTGAGGCTGCAGATTAGATTTCCAATGAATAATCCAGTCTTGTGGATGAGTGATCATGTATTTCTGTAATTTGTTGAAGGTCCTGTTGTAATTTGGATTTGGACTGAATTTATTTGGAACAACTTTTATTTCTAACATTTTATTTACCTTAAATGTACAAAATTGTAATAGGATCAAATAGGGAAATAGCAATGATAGTCTCTGTCTGGGATATAGTTAAAAATCCCTGATAAGCTGCAAAAATATATAAAAATTATCATAGGACTAATTAGACCAAAGTACACAGAAGTTACCGTTAGTTTTTTCCTTAAAATAAAAACCAAAAACTGCTCAAGTATTGTTTATTTTCACCTAATACTTTTTGCACAAGTAGATACATCTAGACCAAAAGAAGATTTTGTTTCAATTTTCTTTTTTTATGTTGGAAAGTGGATTAATATGGAATTCTGCCAATTTGAAATTTCAGATTTTTAAAAAATTAACGTCAATGTTTTCTTCTTTAACATTTCAAACTCATTCTAAACAAATACAGAATACTTTTTGAAGAGTACCAAAAACCTAGTAGGGTCTTACCTTTCATTATTTTAACTCTCTGTAAAGCACTGATTAATTCTTAAATGTATATTCTTTTGAAAACAATAGGAAATACCTCAAGAGTGAAAAAGATGCTTTCCTTTTCTGTTCTGTAATGTTAATTTACATTTTGAATCTTAGTTTACTTGGATATAATAGTTAATAACAAAAAAGTGTAACTTTACAATTAATCTCTTATCTGGTGATTTTTAAGTATTTGGTTTTCTTTTAATTTTAAGAAATGTAAGTTTCAAGTGATATATAAATATTAATTATTAGATATATAAATATTTTGGACTAATGTCTTGTAAATAAATTTAAATTTAGAAATATATTCATGGAGAAAACTTTTTTCTTTATGCTGCTTTCTTTTTGTTTTCCTTTTTCTTTTTCCTTCTTTAAATTCTCTTTGAAGCTTTGCATGGACAAAGTCAAGACAAAAGAATTTATGCATTTTAAAAATTGATTTCCTTGGAATTTTGTTTGTGTAATTTTGCCTGAGCAACAATAAAACCTAGATAAAATACTTTATTGGATCAAGTTCTGTTTTTTGGCTGAGAGTTTTAGGAACCAAATTGATGTCTTGTTCCTAAGAAAACATTAATGGTATAGGCATGCAAAGCATGACGCATGGCTACAAATACCAGACAAAAACAAACACTGGTTATTAAATCTGCACACTTTGAGATCATTGCCATTTTGGTAAGTTTTCTCTATCATAAATAGTGATATGGTATATACAATACATTAAGTAGTATATACAACACATTATGTATTAACTGGGTTATTTAAGAGCTTACTAAAAATGTTTATTGAATTACTTCCACCCCTCCCCTTACCCAGTTACTAGCTTATAAGCTATTGCATTATAAACACATCAATTATAGCTTGACTAATAACGCCTAAATTACTGAGAAGACTTACCTTACAAAAAGTAGTGGGATAATCATGATACTGTTTTTTTTTTTTTTTCAAATAGCAGCAGCCCTTGGCCCTGCACTAGTCAGTCCCTATACTAACAGCTGTATGTACTACAGCTTCTGAATACGAATGGGCCTGCAGAAGAGTCTGGGTTTGAGAATTAGCTTGAAAGCAATCCATTTGTTAACATGAATCATGACTCAAATTATCCCCCTGTGCTTTACTACCTGTTTATGAATACAAATGTTGTTGTAGAAAATATGCTTGAAATGTCAACACAATGTGCAATTAGCATTGGGGTGTCATACTCCAGCACGTGATCTCTCAATGGTGAAATTACTCCAGTTACTCAGACATGTTATTATAATATAAAAGTTCACACAGGAAAGCTACCATATGTCATCAAATGCTTAGTTCGATTTCCTTAACATACATGCACATGCATGTGTACAATTGTGTACGTGCGCAAACAGACACACACACACACACACACACACACACACACACACAGACACTGGCTTTAATAAGAGACTGGCTCCCAATTAAGCCTTCAAGATGATGAGATGTGTTTCCATAGTAATTTTTGCTCCTGTATGGACACAAAGAACTATGTACTACAGGGAAGCACTACTTCTATAACTAAAAGTCAGGCTAAGTCAAACTGTTTCATCTCCCCTCTTAGTTGATGGTAGAATTGTTCTAAAATGTAGAAGTGATACTTTTGTGTCTTTCTGGCAATATGAGTTACAATCTGGTTACTAATTAATAATTAGAATTATTAATCTGGTTAGAAATATGCCAGCATCTCATACATGACATTCATTTTTTTCAGAGATTTATAATTTTATCATTGTTGAAACACACTAAGTCTCAACAGGAAGGTTATCTTGGTATCAGTGCCATTCACAATATTGTTAAGATAATTATATATAATATTTAGAATTTTTTAAATTTACTTACTTGCAATACTAGTGATTGAACTCAGGGCCTTGCATTTTTAGACAAATGCTCTACCACTGAGTTATAATCCCATTCCAGACTAGTTTTTCTTTAAGGAAAGGAAGCACTTTTGGTAAGAGTCCTACCATGTGCTGAGTACTTTAATACACATACGTTTCTTGCTTCTTGTAATTGACAAGCAAGTAGTATAGAATTTGAGTTTAAAAACATTTTAAGAAATACTATTTTTATAAAATGAAAACATTCTACAAAGGATTGAGTTTTTATTCTTTCTTAGTGATAAAGATGACACCAATATGTATGATAGTGTATCTCATCAAATGTTATATATAAATATACATGTATATAATTTGATATATCAATATATACCATTTGATATATACATTTAATTTGATATTTAAAAATAATTACAAAATAATCTTAAAGCAATTTCTAGTCTTAGAAAACATCATAGTTTCTTCAAAGCAAAGTGAACATTAAGCATTTTTTTGCAAAGATACTGGTTGCCTGGTGCTCTCCCTCTTTTTTACTCAATACTGATGCTTGACCATTTAAGCTGTACCTCCACTTCCATTGAACTAATTTGTAGACAAAATTAGATTTGTCAACTAATTTGGAGAGAGTTAGCTTGGAATGATACCAAATGTTGATCACCATAATCTAAACAATTCAGAAAATAGTGTAAAAATTGAATGAGTTCTCAACTTTAAATTACCCCCCACACACTTTCAATTACTTCCCCCCCCCCACTTCCCAAGTCTTTGGTATTCTAGGATACACTGAGAGTGTACAGGAATGTACAGCCTTTACAAAACCCTGAGCTCAATCATCTCCACTGCAAAACAAACAAACCCACAAGAATTAGGATTCTCCCAAGAGGGACTAGAGCATGCATCAGTCTCAAATGAATTTGTCCATAGCACCTTTTATTGCAATGCATCTCACAAGAGAGAGATACTTGGGAAAAGAGCAAACTGAGCCAATTCTTTCACTAATAAAATAAGTCAAGATATTTAATTCCCTATCAGATAACACACTGGTGGTAGACTTGGTAACTGAAAATTTAAGTAGTGTAAGGAATTAGTAGGATCTGTCACTTGAGAGTTGGGTAATTTAGAGGACTATTTGAAACAGTGTTTCAAGAAGGAAGACATTTTCAATGTAATGTTATACAAATAATGTAAAATGTTTTAAGAATGTAGTCAGAATGCCATCCAGAAAGTCCATATGTATTTATTAGGCCTTAGGTAACAAAAGTTTGTCTTTAATAGGAGTCTAAAGTCAAATTAACAAATAAGAACTTGACAAAATATTCTGGCATATCTAGAAGCTTTGAGGGCCATCTGAAACTACATTCATGTATAAACACAAAGATCTATTTGTGGCTGAACTACAAAGCTGGCATTTATTCAAAGCTTACCATATTATTTGTAAGAAACAATATTTTTCATGACAGCTGTGTCTCTTTTTTTTAAAACATGTTAGCACTTTGTAATTAATTTTTTATGTGCAATTCTGTTTTATACAAGGTAAAATAGTGTTCAATGTCCACCTTTAAAAATATAGTATACCTACTGTATTCAGGCAGTAATATTGAATTGTATTATCACAATGATAAAACAATTAAAATAATATGAGATACTAAAATATCATGAACTATTTTATGCAGTTATCAAATGCTAAGATTTTTGAAGACCGACGAGTATCTAGAGTATTACTCAAACAGGCGCCACTTAGACACATTGCAAATTTGAATTCTCAAGATTAGGAGTAAACAGATATGAACCTTCTCCTATGTATTAAATAGACACTGTGGTAATGGAAACATTTAATGATAATCACAAAACTCTGCATACTTATTCATGCTTTGTTCTGATACAGCTCTGTTGTTTCTAGTGTAACAATGAGATACTTTAAAAGGATCAAGAAACATAAAAATAATTTTTACATTTGCAGCATGCTGTTAGCGGTAAAAATATTAATATACCTACATGTTCACAATACATCTGATAGAGAGGAAAAGTACATGATAGGATATATGAAAAATTGAGATTATATAAACCTTAATACAATCTAAGGAAGTACCATTTCAGCATATTACCTCATTTTCATTAAAATGATGAAAATGTGAATACAGAAAATCACTTAGTCCTTAGGCTAAAAATAGGCAGATCATCAAAACCTAATATCATTTTAGCTCAAATTGGTATTTGTTCAGTAAATGTTTTACATCATAATGTAGAAAGTGCAAATGAAAACTCAAATTCAGGGAAAAATTAAATGGATTTAAAAAAATAAGCTAATTCAGCTAATTCTATTAAGTTTTGACTCCCCAAACTGAAGCAATAGACTTGTCAAAAAGCAGTACAAATGAACAGAAGACTCCTCAGGACTAGCTGGAGTTTGTTCTATAGCTCCAGGTTTGTCAGTCCAATATTACTTATATCCAGTTGCCAAACTGTTTCATCCTGTCATTTCTAACTTTCATGTCCTTCAACTGAAATTTTTTTCATGTGAAGCCCTGTCACTTTAGTCTTTAAGGACATGAAGAAAATTTCACCTATTTTGATTGTTTTAACTAAAGCACTAAGTTCTTAAATGGGTAAGAAAGGTAAAGAGGTGATTTCATTTCTGCCTTATTTAAATGTCAAAGCTGATTTATTTTGTTAGCCATTTGGCCTGCAGTTTCACTGTCCTCAGCAGCAGCGAACTGAACAGAAAGTACCTGATTCATCTACAGTCACTGGTAGCTACTCAGATTGCATTTTGGTAAACACAGGATTCTACTTGAAGTTCTGGTATACTCGGGTGTTGATTCCGATTGCTCCGGCAATGGGATGGGTATTTCCAATAGCTCTCTGCAGATTTGATCTAGGCACTTAACTGTTAGCTGGGGATTAGATTTCCAGAAGACAGGGTAACAGCATAACACTTTACCATGTAAACTCATCAAAATTTGGGGAAAATGAAAGAAAGTTGGCGAACCTACTTTATTAGGTTCTATAGCTGATAGATGAGTAGAGATATTGCAGGTTCCAGTCCTGGTGGTTCAATGAACTAGTGGGTGGGAGAGGGGAGAGGGTCTTTTTTTTTTTTTTTTGGAAAAAGGATTAACTTGGTCCACATGAAAGCCTTGTGAAGAAAGTAGCTAATATTAGCATTTGGAGTAATGGATGACAGTTTTCTTTCTCATTGTATATAAAACATATCCCAGAGATGATCAGAAACAGTCTGTTTTGTGACTAAGCCTAATTGAGTTATCCTTTGGGTATAAGACAGTCCACCGCTGGGGATGGCTCACATCTGTAATTCTGCCTATTCCAGAGGTTACAATCTAGTGGATAATTATAGTCCAAGCCAGTCCTGGCAGAAGATCCAAAATAACCAGCAAAAAGCTGGGCTGGAGATGTGGCTAAGGTAGTAGAGAGCCAGCCCAACAAGTTCCAGGCCTTGAGTTCAAACTTCCTCCTCCAAACACCACCAATCCCTGAAAATAAATGAAAATAATTGAATACCACTTATGTGGAGTGCCGGATCAGTGGTTATGTTCATCCATTCAGTAGGAACGTTTGGCATGTACACTCAATTACTATCATCCGGAGACACACACACACACACACCACTGGCATATATATATATATATATATATGTATATATATACATATATATATATATACATATATATACATATATATATATATATATATAGCTGAGCTCAGGATCCCCCTAGAGACAGGTAGTACATGCGTGTGGAGAGATGTGGTGGCACCCCCAGGTCATGTGAGTACCAAGGCCGTGCACCTTCCTCAGCTCAGAGATGGAAGCATCCCTGCCTTCACCCCATGGCCTCCTCCCCTGGCATTCCACTCTACTCTCTTGGTGCTCGGGTTCTCGCGCGAGCAGTGCTAGAAGGACCAATGGAGCTACCAGTTCCTTGCTGTCACTGTCATTGGCTTGAAATGGACATGGGAGATGGAAGTAAAGGCAGATGTTCCAAGGGAAATCTGCAGCGAGTGCGCGGGAAGGCGCTGGGACAGTGGTGCCAGGGGTCAGAGGCCCCCTCAGAGGCCTTGGACCTAGGGAAGGACCGCTCACACATCCTCTGCCCAGCAGCAGACCTACAAGGTGAACTGTGGGAGCGGGGAGTAGGAGGCCCAGGCCAGGGAGGGAAGTGGGTAGAGACGGGGGGAGGAGGTACTGAGGATGCAGAGCATTGGGGGAGTTCAGCTGCAGATTGCCCAGGTCCTCCTTTCTATCCAAGGCACTGTTCTTGATGACCGTTTGCATCATCAGGAAGTTTATCCTTGGATGCCAGAAGACCTGAGTTTCAGCATCAGGATTCCTGGATCAGAAAAGCTTCTGCACTCCAGTGTCTTGGTGGAGGGCTTTACCTATGGGGTGGGCTTAACAGACGTTTTCTGTAAAGGTCTGAGCACATATCTTCCCGAGTCTGCGGTAATCTCCAACATCTTGTCTTTCTTCCCCGCAGGGAAACAATCTATTGAGAGCTCCCAAAAACAATCCGCAGCTGTACTCCAGGTCCTTCCCATCACACATTTCCAGATCTTGCTCTCGTCTAGCGCCTTGTCCTTTTGTAGATAACACAGGAAACACTTAAGTTGTGGAAAAGAGAACAGGGAGGTTGTTCAATTCCCTAACGTTCTTCTCTCTAGCCAGAGGAAAATCTGAGCAATCTGTAACAGCCAATCTTCTCCCCTCATCTTAGGAACAGCTAAGTATTAACATGATAGAACTATTGTGTGCATTTTTTGGGATACAAGAACATAGCAAGAATAACAATAAATGCAAGATTATAATTGGCGATTTCTGATTTGACTCAAGCAGGGCTTAGCTGATGTGAAAGTGGTCAGTTGTTAAGGCTTATAAATACTAAGGCTACTTCTTAGCAAACACTATCTGGCAAGTACTGCTGGAGTGTGCCAACTGTATGAAGAGCTCCTACTCTGAAGGATGGGACTCTCTCTCTCTCTCCAACACACACACAATCCCTACTAGGTATTATATGTAGACAGTGATACTTAGAGACATCAGAAAGCTATACTGGGAAGTGAGATGAAGGAGCATGTTAGGTAGGTCTTATATATAAGCAGCATTTCAACAGCAGAAAGGAAGTTTCTAGGCACAAGGAATATAAGAATGAGAAGATTCAGTTCCTCAGGGGAAAGAGAAGATCAGCATGCCAAAACAGGAATTACAGTGTGCTAGGTTCTAAGTGTGATTTGTTCCCCAACAGTTGTGGTAAACTTGGCCATTGTTATGCTAAAATTGTTAGTGGAGACTTTAAGAGTCAGAGTTCAGAAGAAGTCATTTGAAATGTTGAGATAGGAATGGATTAAGGTCATTTTCATAGAGCTCTTGGTTAATTTTTTCAATAAGATTCTTATAGAAAGAGCAAACCTGGCCCCTTCATGTAGTTCTAGAGGTCAGATGATTTGATCTCTTCCTGTCCCATCACTACTACCACCATGAGGTCATATACCATGAAATTATCACCAGTGCTGGGCAGATGTCACCACAGTTCTAGAGATTCAAACTTCTTTTCTTGATAACATTACCCAGTCTCAGGCATTTGTCTATAGCAACAGGAAATGGAATAAGCAATACACGATGTATACGAATATGTATGTGACTTAGCCAAATCTTAAATGTTTGGTGTCACGCATGAGGGTTTGGCTGTCACCTTTATGTGATGGAACAGTAAATTCTAAAGGAATGAGGGAGGGTCTGTATTTTGTGGAATCAGCTCTGTGGAGATGGACTTGGCCATGACAGCCCTATGGAAGTCTGTTGTTTTTTTTTTTTTGGCTGTGGCAAAAGTCATTAGCACATGGTTTCTGGAGCCCAGGCAGATTAGAAAGAATCCTTCAGATTTTATGTTCTAATGGAGGAGAGTCAGAGAACCATCTAAACTTTTTTTAATCATTAAAAGTTTTATTTAGTGTTAAAAAAGGGGATTAGCTTTAATATAGAGATAAAAGTTATTCCTTTTAAGCCTGCTTTTCTTGGCCTTGCCTTGTAATTATCTTATGTTCTGAGTATCAGCTGTGTATCAGAAACTATGCTTCCTTACAAAAGAACCACATTATTAATAACATCCTCATTTCCCATGATCTCAAATTCTAGTATAGGAAAAATTACCTAAGTAACAATTACGAAGTATAATAAGGATACATACAAATCTATCTAAGAAATTTTTATCAAATACATTTAACTTTTTTAACCATTGAACATGCATAATGGGAGGTACTCTAGCTCCCAGATGGAATGTATGATTTGCATCAGGTATTCTGGGTAATTTATCAGAAGGCAAAATTATGTGTCTCTGATTATTATATAGGGACATGAAGTAGAATAAGAGGCAAAAAAATAGATCAAGGTGAAAATTCTTCCTTAGCAAGAATTTCTGGATTTTGTACAGTTTTATCAGAAATCCAGTGAGAAATATGTACTGCACCTACAGTGCTGGATGTAGATGCAGCAGCATCACCCTTGGTAAGTAAATTGCCTACCTTGCCTCTCATTTCCTTTATCTGTGAAATGGGTTTGTCCATGACAGTATCCAGAGAGTTGTTAGGGTAATTTATTTATGTGTTTCTGAAGTCAGTGAGATGAGATCTCATTTTCATTCTCTCTATAGAGAACTTTCAAAATAACAACACCCAGGGGTTAGGATTTTTATTTTTATTAAATAAATACTTTATTGATTTGATGTAGTTTTAAAAAGTTATTTTTATTATATGGGTTCACAATAGATTCTGGTTATATTTTATATTTAAAGCTGATTCTCATATATCTTCCACTTAATGACTTGTAACAGTGAAAATTGCATTTCCATTGATTGTTCTTTGCGGCATGATTAGTCTTTCTTTCTGTGTTACTGATAGGATGATTTTTTTGTCCTGTCAATAACATTAGAAATAATCTTGCATTACCAGATGTGATTTTATTCTGAGGTTTAAATGATACACAGACAATGCTTGCTGTTCAACAATCACATTTTCTCTAGCATTGTCATATAGAAAATGCCTTATTACTGCTTTTCATTATGAGGAAACAGGTAGAGGGACGAATTTAAAAGATTCTATTTCTGCCTTCCTTGGCTGATACTGTTTATCAACTGCTTAGCTGAACTCTAGCTGTTCAGTTACATTGTTGGAGCTATTTAGTTGAGCTCGATTGGTCTCTTTTCATTATTTATAGGTGTTAATTAATTAACTAATATTATACTCTCTTTAACAGTTTTACCTTAAAGTATAACATCTCCAACTAGGTCTTGGGGGCAAAAGAAGAACCAGAATAATAATCAGACAGCCCTTGCTTTAATAATTCTTCCCACATAGTGAACTGTACCTAATGCAAATCCAAACTACTACAGTGTGAATTACAAATTCATTTCCATGCCTTTGGCATCTTTAGCTGCTGAAGACTGCCATACATTAGAGGTTAAAGTTTTTTTTAAACAAAAACATCAATTAGTTGTACAAGGAATCTTTATCTTAACAAATCTGTGTTTTTAGTGTTCTTGATCATAATTATTTCTATGCCATTTTCCCCTTTCCCAAATCAGTCTCGTCAAGTTGTCTCTTTCCATTTTCATCGATGGGTAAAAAATATTTTGTTTATATTCACCCTCTTCCTCTCCCCATTTGTCTGCTTCCTCCCACTAATGCCTACATCCAGAAAAGAAATGTTTCAGCTTATTATTTTTTTTAATTTAATTTTATTTTTTTGTGAACATACTGTACAGAGGGGTTACAATTACATGGGCAGGATAATGCGTACATTTCTTATCAAGCATTGCAGCCTCCTCCTATGTTTACCCTTCACATCCCTTCCCAGCCTCCCCCTCCCCCCACATACGTTGTAAAGCTCATTTTCGACATGACAACTTGTACTTCTCATTGTTGCAACAGGTCCACCTGTATCCTTTTTTTTTTTTTTTTTGGGTCCGGTCATGGGGCCTGAACTCTGGGCCTGGGCACTGTCCCTCAGCGTTTCAGCTCAAGGCTAACACTCTACAACTTGAGCCACAGCGTCACTTCCAGCTTTTTTCTTTTTGCTTATGTGGTGCTGAGGAATTGAATCCAGGGCCTTGAGCATGCAAGGCAAGCACTCTACCACTGAGCCACCTTCCCAGCCCCTCCACCTGTATCCTTAAACGACTTGTTTTTCCCCATCTCCTCCACAAGTTATGCTGACATCAAATATAGTGAAAGCAGGGGTTATACTGTGGGGGAGGGACATACAAAGCAACAAAGAGATAATCTTATAAATTCGTTAGAAACACATGCATGAAAGAAAAAACATTAAAATACATATCTAAGGGTTCATTTTCCTAACATCACATTATCTGACCTTTTCTGCTTGACTCAGACATATACTAGATATTGCAAATAAGGGAAACCATGGGACCTATATTTCTTTGGGCCTGGCTTACTTCACTTAATATATTTTTTTCCTAACAAATGGGGCAATGTCATTCTTTCTGATGGAGGCATAGAATTCCATTGTGTATATATACCACATTTTCTTGATCCATTCATCTACTGAGGGGCATCTGGGTTGGTTCCATATCTTAGCTATGGTAAATAATTCAGCTTATTATTTTTTAACTTAAGTGCATATTAATTGTTCAAAGAAGTTTCATCATTGGTATCTAACATGCATATGTCATTTTTTTTTTTTTGGATCCAGTCGTGGGGCCTCAACTCTGGGCCTGGGCGCTGTCCCTCAGCTCTTCAGCTCAAGGCTAGCGCTCTACCACTTGAGCCACAGCGCCACTTCCAGCTTTTTTCTTATGTGGTGCTGAGGAATCGAACCCAGTGCCTCGAGCATGCAAGGCAAGTGCTCTACCACTGAGCCACCTTCCCAGCCCCATATGTCATATTTTTAAAAAGTTATCTTTAAGTACTTGACATATGCCCCACTTTAGTCAGATAAATAATATATACATGATTTATATATACATATACAAAGATGCATTTGTATATATACATGTGATATATATGTGATATATACATGCGATATATATACATGTGATATATATGATCCTGTATATGTTTACATATATATTTGCATTTTAGGTTTAACATCCACAGATGAGGCAAAACATGTCCTTTATCCTTCTGAGCCTGATTTACTTCACTTAATATGATGGCTTCCAGTTTCATTCATGTCTAAAATTGACATAATTTCATTTTTTAATGGCTGAATAATTACACACTTATTTCCTTGATCTATTCATCAGTTGTAAGACATCTGGATGACTGATTCCATAATTTAGCAACTGCAAATAGTGCTGCAATGAACATGAATTTGTGGGTGCCTTTATTATATCTTGACTTACATTCCTTTGGAGAAATGCTACTGCTGGGATTCTGGAGTATTTCTGTTTAGTTTTCTGAGGAACTTCCACACTGATTTCCATAGTAGTACTTGTTCATAGTCCCACCAATGGTATATGAGTTCCTTTTCCCCTATATCCTTGCTATAATTTTTTTTATTGTTTGTACTTTTGATAATGGCCAGCCTGACTGGAATAAGGTGTACTCTCAATGTTGTTTTGATCTGCATTTCCTTTATAGTCAAGGATGATGAACATTTCTTTGTGTATTTGCTGGACATTTGTATGTCTTCAGAGAAGCTAAATTTTCATGTATTGGAGACAGAAGGTCTTATTTTAAAGTTTTCAATACAGTTGTTTAAAAGAGTTGCTGACTAAGATGTTTCTCTTACCTTAAACTTACACGTAAATCTCCCAAGCGCAAAGAAAGGAAGATTCAAGCCAGATATCAGTGGCTCACCTGTAAACCTAGCAATTTTAACTACTCAGAAGTCTGAGATCTAAGGATTATAGTTTGAAGGTAGCCTAGGTTGACACTCCATCTCCAAAAATATACAGCAAGAAAGTAGACTAGAGGCATAGCTCAGGTGTTAGAGGGCCAGCTGAATAAGCAAGTCAAGTAAGCACAGGGCCTTGAGTTCCAATTCTGAGGAATTCTGAGAGAGAGAGAGGGAGAGAGAGAGAGAGATAGAGAGAGAGAGAGAGAAAGAGAGAGAGAGAGAGAAAGAGACAGACAGACACAGACAGAGAGACAGAGACAGACAGAGACAGACAGAGAAAGAGAGAGGTTCTATTTTTTTCTTCTAGAAAGGAAGATTTTAAAAGATTCCTAAAATTGGCCTTTTAAAGTAGGTGTAATCCAGTGAGTACGTTAGGGCTTAGTTTATGAATCACAAACTACTTAAATATTTTACATCTTCATTCACACCATCAAATATCTATATTAACAGTTAATAGTACATAAAGCAATTTCCCACTTGGGTTGAATGGGATGTTTGGATTTCCAAAGGCTGCTTAGCACTATTTGACTGCTACAGAAACTATGTAAACACCTGACTGGAATGCCTGTCTGCAAAGCCTCTTGATTTGGAGAAGAAATGGTTAATTGTGAATATTTCCTATACTGAAAATAAAATGTTTAGTTTATAAGTGTATGAAAGAGATGGGGAAAGATACTTTTTTATTTCTAAGTAGTAAACAAAACTTAGTAGAAATGCTCATTTGTGTAGTGTTTAATATATAATGATGCCCCCTAAGAAATACTTTATTCAGCATTTACATTTACTGCAATTAGGAAAATATGCTAATTATATAGCAGTTTTCATCAGTTAAAAGGGAAGGTCTTTTTGGGGAGAATGTTTTTGGCATTTTTAGTGGTGTGTTACTGTTTAGCAACCAGTCCTGTAAACAAATTCTCTCATAAACTCGCGCGCGCGCGCACACACACACACACACACACACACAAAACCTTTATTTATGGTATTTTCAATTTCTGTAGAGCATATACTCACATACTTCTAGTAAGGCAGATTTTATCCGTCAAAATTATGTCAATGAGCACGTTGTTGGGAAGATTATGTACACAGTTAACTTTGCAAGCTGGTACCAGCTGTCTGCAGCATACCACTGGTTCCAATATTAAAATTGGTTATCATTAAAGTGTTCTTAGAAGTTTAGATTTCCACTTATGTTTACTCAGTAGCTTTTTCTTTCTTTTTTGTTTCCTTTCTTTTTAAAAAATTATATTAAGTGAAGTAAGCCAGTCCCAAAGAAACATAGGTCCCATGGTTTCCCTTATTTGCAATAACTAGTATAAGTTTAGGACAAGCAGAAAAGGTCAAAAGCTATGTACATATGACCAGATAAGGTTATGTTAAGTGAAATGAACCCCAAGATAGGGACACAACTTGTTTTTTTCTTTCTTGTTATTGTTTTTAATGTATCTAAAATGTACTATGTGATTTTTTTTGTTTATCTTGTATGTTCTTCCCCAAGAGTATAACCCCTGTTTTCACTGTATTTGATGTCAGTGCCCTGCATCTTGTATATACATTTTTCTGATTTGGGGAGGGGAAGGGAAATAACAAACTGCAGAAACAAGGATACAGGTTGACCCATTGTAACAATGAGATGTACAAGATACTATGTATAAAACGAACTTTACAACTTGCAGGGTGGGGCTGTGGCGGGGAGATGGGGAGGGAAGGGATGGTAGGGGAAAAACAAAGGAGGAGGTAACAATGCTCGATAGGAAATGTCCTCATTACCTTACTCCTGTAACTGTAACCCCTCTGTACACTATTTTTACAATATTTTTTTTGTCTTTTGTCTTTTCTTTCTCTTTCTATCTTTCCTTTTTCTTTCCTTCCTTCTTTCTTTTTTCCTTCCTTCCTTCCTTCCTTTCTTTTTTTGTTTCCTTATTTTTTCTTTCTCTTGTGCTAGATAATGAATCCAGAGCCTTCTGCATGTTAGACAACTGTCTCCAACTGAGCTATCTCCCTAGCACATTTGTAGTAGATCTTAATTTGCTTTCACAATACGTAAGTGGACAGAGCACCTGGGAGACTCTGCTAATGTTTTCATCTCCTTCAGGTGAATCAGATTTTCAGAGCCAAATTTCTCATATTGTTACTAACCTCCTGATCTTCATTTTATTTGGTATTTAGTTTATTACAAAATGAAATTTCCTGGAGTCCATAAACGAAAACATTTGAATGTGTACTCCAACTGGCTTTCAATTCACATCAATTTAGAAACTCAGAATTATTTAAGGGACTTCTAGCTGTTCTGAGGTTAGCAATTAGTGCTCTAATTTGTGCAAATGACACTGAAAATGCTGTATCAAAACAGACTGTTTCTCTTAATGAGAAAACCTTTAAAAAAAGTAAAAAAAAAACAGTGATACTCAATTTGAACAGTACTACTTTTTCACCAAGAGAGAGCAACATAAGCACACTGTAAAAAAAAAATTTACATCCAAGTAGCCATTTTCCACTCTATGCAATAACATTGTGCACAGACTTTATTTAGGAATCTATTATGTTACCTGCCTCTGAACTTGATGGATGAGGTGCAGTGAATAGTTAGGGTTATGGCAACTAATGATGCATTCTATAGAGATCACATTTTTGTCTTTAAATGTTTTCTGTGTGCAATGTATTCATTATGATTTCACTTATGGTTTGTGTTTATGTGTTTCTAAAAATTGACATTGTTTTTCCTGTCCAAAGTGGCTTTCAAAAGCACATATTTTCTCCATCTGGTAGAAATACGTTAAAAATGGTAAGAGTTTTGAACATGCAAAGAAAGGATTTAAAATTTTTGTCTTTTTTAAAGCAATTAATGTACATAACATCAAATTTTTAGAGAATAATTGTGACTGGATGTTTTCTTTAAGAAAATTTACTATTACTAAATGTAATGGCAATTCTTTGAACACTATTTTTTCCTAAAATATGAAATACACTTGGAAAATAAAGGCATGAAGACTTCACTTATGTTTGAACCTTGGGAGAATTAATTATAATCAGAAATGTTAGTGGAGCTCATGGCTTAAAATCTTACTTGTTTTATACATTAAATATACTTTCTACCTGTGGTTTTCATATTTCAGGAAAATAGTGTCTTTAGGCTTTGGTAACTAAAAGTTAAAATTATAGTGCACCTATGTCACAACAGTAGTACCATCAATACACACCAGTTAAAACTGAATACAGTCAAATATTAAAAATGCCATTAACATATGATTTATGGCACTTAAGTGCATGTTTTATGAATCTTAGATACCTGTCGACCTGGGCACAATGGAGGCAGGGAAGAAAAGAAATTAAAAAAAACTTTTGGTCACAAACAAATGCAATAGTTTTGAATTTAGGAAAGATACCTGGTTTGAAATTTAGAAAACTTAAGAAAATGATAGAAACATATGTGATATTTTGGGGGTAAGAGATGCGGGTTTTAAGAAGTCTTAATTGAGAGGAACTGTAGATTTAAATTTTTCTCTGCATATGTTTGCCTGATTTCTATAGTGTATTGTTGAAAGACATGTGAAGAATGTCCAGGCTATGGGGAAAAGGGGTGGTATTTACTCCACAAACACTGCTGGCTTAAATCTACTCTTCTTATCCTTTTCTACCTAGTTTGGAAAGCATAATAATTATATTTAAGACCCTTCTGTGAATTGTATATTTGACATAACTATCTCTGGCCAAATCCTAAAAGTGTTATATATTCAGTGAGCCTTTAAAAAATATCCTATATCATTTGTACATATCCTCATTACCACAAAAAAAATCTCTTATTACATTTTGTAACTAATGACTCTACACATTTAAAAATATCTTGCTTCAGGGTTTCTTTCCCTAGGAAACTTCATTAGTGAATTTAAAATATAAATGGAATGAAATCTACATTAAAGAACCATCAATCAATTGATTATTAAATTAGTTAAATTGATATTTATTCAGCATATAGTATGTGCCAGGCCCACCCATAGTACTAGAAACCCTGTGGAAAAATACCTCCACCAGTGGAAACACTCCATTGGAGCTCAGAGGTCCTGGGTAGTGCAGGTGGTTGCTTAAGAGAGGAGAAAGCTGAAGTGTGTGGCGTCAGAGCAGATGGAACAGAGAAGGATTGAGCAGGTGGAGATTGACCTGTGACTTTCAAAGCCATGGTGAAGAGTCTGGATGTAGAATTTATTTATCATTCATACTTGAAGACCAAAACCAAAGACTAAGATACTAAGTGAAGATAGGTTTGCTATTCATGCTTCACTCTTGTCTTATTCTGCTTTATAAAAAAAGTTCAGTTTTATTTTTGTAATTTTATTATGCTGTTTTTCTAAAAGAGCTATGGGCTAGTGCTTTATATCATTACAACTTATTCATATACTAGTGGTGTTTGGCATGGTGTATAGCATTGGACAAGAGCAATTCGTTCAGCACATGTATGGAACCCATTATTTTTTGGAAACCAATCTTCCACAATGATGCTACCACAATAATTCATGGCAATCTTTTGGGGACCTTCAAGTGACATGAGTCATTAATAGGCTAAGGGATGGGGGTACATTTCCCACAATGGGTACCTCAGATGGAACTGGACATATGGTGCTTTTGCCAGCTGTAAGTTGACTGCAGTGGGGAGTAAGTGCTCCCTGAATGGTAGAATTACTCAGCACAATCATGGGCAGCGGTCCACTGGATGCTTTCAGAATGAACTTGGGGTAATGAGATGCTTTCCTGTGCCTTTTCTAGTGTTTATGAGGTGACATATGGCTTTTGTCCTGGCAAAGCTGGACGGTTTCTAGGTGTACTGTGCTTTTCTTTCAGGCTCTGGTAGATGGCCAGGGCTTCAATAACTTTTCTCCTTTGTCACATTTTCATCCATTGTTGTTTCCCTTTTCTAGTCTCTGAATCTTGATCTCCTCTGGAGCGCAGTAACTTGGCTCTCTTTTGGTTTTTCTAATTAGTGTTTATGGCATTCACTTTTTTATGCCCTGAGCTTCTTCAGTGCTTTGCATTTTTATTTCGTGCCCAATTCCCCAAACCATGCTTTAGAATAAAAAAAAATCCTTTCTGGCAGAATAACCCTGAAAGTAAAAGCTTTAACGTTGACACTTTTGTCTCTGCTATTCATTTCACAAATCGACTTTAAAATCTCAAAACTGGGCACTGACTGTTTCTTTTCTCACTCGTTTTCCATTTGTTATGACACGTTTGATCTTCCTGAGACAAAGAAAAGGCCTTCATTATTGAGTGCTGAAGAACTTATCACAATTTTGTGGGGCTTATGGTACCACCTGTGCCTGGAGAAGTGACTGTAGAAAGACCAGCCTGGTCTCCACTGGTGTGTGTTTTTCATGGAGAAAGTGCTAGAGGTAAGCATGCTTGAGCTGTTTTGATGGGATCCTTGTACATGTGTGAATGAGTACATAGAGATCTGGGTTATCCAGAGAGTAACCTGCATCACAAATTAAGGGGCTCTGAAGGATACACAAATGATCTCTTTTTAAAGAAGAAAGGTTAACATTTGGACCTGACATGCAATAAAATGTAAATGAAATAGCTTGGAATAGTTAATGGAGACTGTATGCAGTATTTCTTTTGTTGTTGGTGGTGGTGGTGATGATGATGTTGTGGGGCTTGAACTCAGGGCCTGGGCACCATCCCTGAGCTCTTATGCAAGACTAGAGCTCTACTACTTTGAGCCATAGCTCCACTTCCAGTTTTCTGGTAGTCAAGTGGAGATAAGAGTCTCATGGACTTTCCTGCCAGGGCTGGCTTTGAACTGTGATCCTCAGCTCTCAGCCTCCTGAGTAGCTAGGACCATAGGTATGAGCCACCAGTGGTGCCTGGCTATCTGTGCAACACTTGCATGTGAAAATATCTGTTTTTTTTTTCCCTAAGCAGTTATTTTCCCACTCAGATTCTAGAAAAGACAGACACAGTTGATAGAGGGGATGGAGGGAGAGTAAAATTAAAGATTAGTCCAGCTTTCCCACTGCAGGCACTTAGGAGTCTGTCTGAGGGAGGGGAGAAGCATGGAAGAGATGAGAAATTAAACAGTGGAATCTAACAGAGCTTTTTTATTACCTGGAAGTGATTCCTACTCATTGAAACAAGCTTGACTTTTCTGTGGTTGAAAGTGACTGGAAAGCTGTGGAAACTGCCTAAAATGTCAGGAAGGTGTGGGAAAGGGACATCTGACATATTGAAAAGCAGTGGTAGGAGGAAAATACAGCTGCTTCCTGTTTGTACTCATTACGCTCAGTGCTTTCAATAAACTGGTTACACATCTATTGATTCTTATGCAGTCATACAGTGACTAATAGCTGCCCACACTGCATCTCAATAGCATGAGAATGGAAAGAAGAAGAAGAATCACAGGTAAATCTTGGAAATGCCCAGATTTTTCAACATACAGAGAAGGATGAAATTGCTCACTGTGTCTAATGTCTCTGTACCTAGAATATAGAGTTGCTCCTTTTCTTTGTCCTCCTCAAGTCTCAGGCTGAATTTTATACCATTTCCTTTCAGCCTTTCTCATCCTGTGTTTTCTGATTTTTGTCAAACTCAATGTCACCATCACCTAAGGACAAGGTCAAGTACAGGTAGAGCTCTGAGCTCTATCATTAGCTGTTAAGCCTAAACATTGTACCTCAACAACAGCATTAACAAAAACTCCTAGCTTAGGCTTTAATTATTTCTAATTTGAGCCATTTATTAACTTATTCCCAACAATTGGATGTCTTGGTGTTAGTGCTCCATGCTTCTTTCTCTGTGATGAGTTCAGGAATAGAGATATGTTCAAGATATGATGGAATTCTGGTGGGTAGAAATAATTATCTGCTTAACAGAATAAAAAAGACTCCACAGAATATTTGAACTCGTCCTTTCAAGACGGAATATAGAAACTATAAAAGCAAGGGGCCAGGAGAATTCCAGAAGCCATGAGGCAGAGGTGGCCTCGTTTGCAAAGGCCTAGCGTCAATGACATGGCAACTGGTTTTATTTTACAGCTGGAGCTGGAGTTCAGGTAGGAAATGACAATTTAGAAGGTCAAAGAGAAATGCTAACAATTGAGATCATCTTTGTAGAGCAGCTTCCAAGAAACGAAGCATTATGTGTCATTAATATTTTTGCTGAGAGACAGAACTGGCTTTAGGAAATGTTCAGAGTATGTGATTTTCTGTGTATTTGTGCTTGAGACTTGGATAGGTAAAATAGAAGAGGTGTGTTTTGATGAGAATCTGAGAAACATAGTACATTATGGCCTTTGTTAGGTAATGAAGAGCCACCAAAAGTTGTAAAGTAGGGCACTAAGGAACATGTATACATACATTATAGAAACAATTCCAGCAGTACTGAGAAAACAAGGATTTGGGAATCATCCAGGAGAGAGCAAAGGAGTAGTTCAGATAAAAGGAGGAGGAATGGTCATGAAATGAAGGGACAATTGAATGAAAGAAAATTGAAGGTAAGCAGTGCCTTCCCACCTAGCTGAGTATCAAAACTACCTATGGATAATTATAGCTATGTAGATGCAAATGATGTACCCTATTCAAATCAGAATCTGCTGCAAGTTTACCCCATTTTGAAGCTATGACTCTTCTTGGTCTCCCTTGCCTTCTCAGGAGAGAATCTTCCACTAACATTTAGATCTGATTCAGCTTATCCATTAGTAATTAGGACCTAAAAGCAGTTACTCTTAGGGACTCCTACCCGCAGTACCCCTTTGCCCCTCTGTCTTTGCTAGTTTTTAAAGATAGAGCAAATTCATTTGAAAGTGAAAGGAAAGTAGCAGGACTCTCTGAAGAGAGGGTCCAGGGGAAACCAATGGTGTTTAACCAGAGGGATGTCTTTATAGGGGCTCTTCCCATATCTCCTCCGTGAGGCTTTGCAGGGATTTCTTGATGGCTAGTGCACACACCCGTCCTGGCTCTTTTCATTGGCTGAATGACACCCATGGCATTATGAGCAGCAGCAGCATTTGGACACTTGTTTGAGACCCTATGGGAGTGAGAAATGCCATAATGGGTCACATGTGATCTGCTACTTGTTTTGTAATTGTTTCCCTTTCTATCGCTCATTTCCTCCTCTTGGATGGAAACCCTAGCTACCTTAGGGAACAAAGGTGATGACAGGTTCTGGCTGCTTCCTGCAGAGAGAGAGGGCAGAGTGGAGTTCAGCAGTCTGGAATGCTCTGGGGAGGGTCGTTCAGGCACACAGGACTGGTTTGTGTGCTGTTCCAGTGGGCAGTCTGGAGGACAATCCTCTTTGCCTTTATATGTGCCATCACCTGCTTACATAGCTCTTCTCCTTCTCTCCTCCTTTGTCCAATTCCCGCACAACTTTGGAGAGGCATTTAAACTGTAATCCTTCCTGTGGGCTTTCCCACATTCCGCATCTTCTATAGCTGGCTCCTTCAAGGGGGTGAGGTTGGGATAAGATGGTATTCTTCTTTATCACGAGACTTTCCTAAACTCCTGAGTAAAATTACCACGCAAATGTATTTTATGTCTGTTGTCAACCTGTGAGCCACTTGGAAAAGAAATTGTACCTGGCATATAGTAGGTACTCCATAGAGAATCACTTAATGAATGGCTAATCATTTTTACAAACTAGGATTAAAAATTATTTTATCTACTTGTTGTGAAAAATGTTTCTTCTAAATGGAGGAGAGATGAATCAGTTTTAAAAGATATAAAACATAGTCTATGAATTAAGTATCCGTTTTTATTAGTGTATTTGTACAGTTGTGCACAATGGAGTCATATAACTATTGCCTTTAAAATATAAATATATCTATGTTATTCCTTATTTAATGGAGTTTAATTCCCATCCAAAGGTAAACTATAGTCCCTTCCATAGTAAAACTCACAAAATTACTCTCATAATTCTGTTACAAATAGGTGGGAAACTCTCAAACAAAGAAATGCCATCAGGCAAAATTGGCCACATGTTATTGTGGCCTCTTCTCCTGGAGTTCTTGGTGGTAGATAGCTTTGCTATTTTCCAGGGGACATCTTTATTTTTTTCCCCTTGTATACTAAGGTGCATGCTTAAGATTTACTGGAAGGCTAAATTATTCCAGGCAAATTACAAGCAATATGGGTGAATGGACATGTAGTATTTCATTTTTGCCTCATTATGCTTTAGATTTGGGATCTCTAGTTTGGTAAATGATAGCTTCGATATATCATTTCATCTTTACACTTTATACTCATGCTTGAATGCATCCTGCTTCTCCTCCCATATGGAACAGTGTCAATCATGACGTACAATGTTGCTAAGATACATCCTGTGTCTACAGAAAATAACTCATAAGACCCTGTTGTGGAATAATGTATAAGAGTGCAGTAAAACACAAGAAGAGTGGTTTGTGCCTTAAATCTGTCTCTGTCTCTCTCTCATGCACACACACCACACCACACTCCTTATACACTTCCTTACTTCACACTTTGGCATGATTTTAGGTCGGAAGGTATTCTTGTTTTTAAGACTCCCGAGATTCCTCTAGCTCCTGCTACTTCCTGGATGACTGAAACATTTGCCATCACCAATTGATTCATTTGTAGGATAATACTTGGAGTTGACAGGTTTTGTGAGGAATAACAAATGAAAAAATGCTTTGAACATGCTTTGCCAGCCTCCAGTACTCTGTAAATGCTTAATGATAATAATATACAGTGGGGCATCTTCCCTTGAAAACAGCAGGAGTGTTTCCTTCCATAATGACCTGACAGATGGGTTATGGTATCTAATCCCCTTAAACCCCCAAAGCTCTTTGATAGTGGATGTTGTAAAAGGCCAGATTAGAGCACATGCTGCTCTTTTATTGAGCCCTTTCTTTCAGTATCTATGTCATATTCAATTGCTTTCTTCTCTAAGTGTGTTCTATGTTAACCTACTACCTGCAGGAACAATTAGGAGTGAAAATAGAGACTAAAGGACATTGCACTCCAGTAGGAAAAATTAGTTAATGCTTGTTGTCCCCAATATTAAAAATCCACTTTGGCCTTCACATGTGGTTTTTATCGAAGGTTCCTGCCCTCCTAATTCCTGGCTATTAATCTCAAGCTGTGGGTATTTGTTGATGTTGAACAAGGGCTTGTGTGTGTGTGTGTGTGTGTGTGTGTGTGAGAAAGAGAGAGAGAGAGAGAGAGAGAAAGAGAGCCATGCATATGGTGAGAATGGGGCTTTAGTGATATTCTAAACCAGCAAAGCTTAGGGAAAACCCAGGCACTTTAGGGTATTTGTAACATTCCTGTAGGAGTCAGAGCTTTCAATCAATTCAAAATGAGGAAAGGATGATTAGCAGTTATTCTGTTATAACCTTAATTCTATTCGCTTGAACCTGGATTGGACTAAGAAGCTTTATAACTTTCCACTTTTTGCTGGGCTTCTCTTTGGGGAATAGCTATTAAAGTTATCAGTTTTTGAAAGCATTTATAGTCAGCCAGACTAAATTCATCATCCATCCTCGCTACATAGTTTACTTTCTTTTTATACATGAGGAGGTACACGTTGTTGTGAAATCACCCATTGCATGCAGTCAGAATAATTAAAGAAAAATAGCTCTTTTTTTAAAAAAACTGAATAAATACAAACACTGAAATAAACATTTTAGTATACTATCTTTTTGATTTGGAAGTGCTTAAAAATAGGATGGTTCTTCAAGGACTTTTCTAGGCTGTTGTAAGACCATGCAAATTGTGCAATATATTCTGATCATATTCACTCCTTCTGTTTCTCTTCTATGTTCTCCTCCCCTATTTCCTTTTCATCTTTCTTGCAATTTAAAAAAGTTTATTGTTAATTAGCATACACTATTAGAATGAGAAGGTTTCATTGTGGTAAGTCCATAGGTGTGTACAAAGTACTTCAAACCAAGTTCCCACCCTCCCTTTGATTTCCATAACCCTTTCTCCCTTTTCCCTCCTTTTTCAGCGTTTGGTCAATTTCATTATACTATCTTTACCTATTTTGTTGCAATTTTTAAAAGGTGGATTCACTAGGACATTTTCAGACATATACTTCGTTAAAGAACTTCTCTAAGTGGTCTCCCATTTTCGTGTCTGATCTGTTTCCTCTCTCAAGAAGACCCCCCTTCCACATTTGTGCCATCTTTTTGCTATACTTTCAAACAGTGCTTCATTTCTGAATCATTAATTTGCTGAAAGCATGGTGAACTATCTCATGACTTAACAAAACTCTGTTAAACTCATGCTGTGGTTATATGACTCCGTTTATAGCAGAACGTATCCCTATTTGCGATCTCTTTGTCTTTTTGTGCTGCTATCAGAAAGTGAGACACGCTGGGTAATTTATAAATAGTTGATATTTATTTCTCCTTGTTCCCAGGGCTGGGAAGGGCAACACTATGGCATAGTCTTGGTGTCTAGTGATGGCTGCTCTCTGCTTTGAAGATGGCAGTTTGTTGTTTTAACCTCTAGAAGCAGTAGAAGTCAAAAAAAGAAGAGTCAAAGCAAGTTTCCTCCATCCTTTTATAAGGCACAAATCTAGTAATCAAAGTGAGCCACATACAACCTAATACCACCTCATAATATCAAAACTAAATTTCAACCGAATTTTGGAGACCCACATTTTCTTTACATATTCTTCTCAACCCAACTAAAATGTGTGTGTGTGTGTGTGTGTGTGTGTTTGTGCTCACTGGTGATTCATGAAGACCAGTGGAAGCTTTATTCAATTCCCTTTTTTTCTTTTCTAAATTAAAACTGCTATTAATTATATAATGTTTGCTGAATTGTACCAATAGTCAGTGTACAATGCAGACTGTAGATGGATGTGTGCATTCATGTAAGCACAGCACACTCAAGAAGTAAACTGCTCCCTATCTCATTAGCTCATTTGTTCTCATTGCATTAATACTAAAACCCCGACTGCTCAGTCCAATACTCTTTACTGGAGGGCTGAGGAGGGACAGGATTTGTACATGAAAATCCATCCACATAGCCTTTTGGATATATCCATAGAGGCTTGACTTTGGGCCAGACAGTAGCCTTGGCTCTGCTTATTTCCTGCTCTGTTCATGTTGGTGTTAGGCTGGTGCTCAATTTCTTCTTCTCTGGAGTGTTCCTTCACTTTTAAGGTCAGTGAGATAAGAAGAGGAGCATGGTGACCTTGCCTGGAGCTGTAAATAGGTTCTTGAGTTTTCTCTCCTGAGGTGTGGTAGATAAGACAAGCTAAAAAATGTCTTCTTTTTAAAACTTCCATAATTGAAAACAAGCTGATCAGTAAAATGAATTAATTATTAGATTAAAACTACCTTTGTAAACATATTTAGGTGTCTGTTCTTGATATACAGTATTATGCCAAAGATGGACAAGTTACTACATGTTTATACCTTATCTATGCTGATAATCTTGGAGACAGAAAATAGAATGGTGGTTGCCAGGCCGTGGGGAAAGGGAGGGTGGAATGTTAATGTTTAGTGAGAACAAGACTTTGGAAAGATGAAGCATTTCTGGAGATGAAAGATGGTGTTGGTTGTGTAACAGTGTAAATGTGGCTCCAGCCATGTCATAGTGTGCTTAAAAGTGATTAAAGAGCTAGTTATGTTTTATGTGCTATGCCTTATTGAAGAGATTATTATGTTTACCCTTTTAGTATGTTTACCCTTTTAATATATTATGGGGTGTGGTCTTATACCTGTTAATATTTATTCTCTTGGGAGGGTGTCAATATAGTCACATCAGGTTACTTACGGTTAGTGAGTATGTATCTTTTGGAATGTTATTGCTTTAAGTCTTTTTGGGTCTCTATAAAGTCTAAATCTTTATATTTGAAATCTGTCTCTTATACACAGCCTATCTACAACAGATTGGCATTCTCTCCCTTTTAATTGGTTTTCACCATATTTATTTAATGTAATTATTGATATGGTTGGTTTACATCTACCATCTTGCTTTTTGCTTTTAGATTGCTCCATCTGTTTACTGTTCTATTTTTTTCTGTATTCTGTTTCTATTTATTACTATACAAGTTTATTTCACCTGCCATCCTCACTAACTCACTACCCAGCAACCACTGTAATGAAAAAGTCAGGATTTATTTTGCATTCTGCCTACTGCATTCTTCCTCCTCCCCAACTTTTTGTTTTGTTTTACCAGGAAAGGGGTTTAAACTTAGGGGCTTAAACTTTGTGTGCTGGCTTAGCTTTTTTCATTCAAGACTGGCACTCTGTTACTTGGGCCACACTTCGACTTTCCACTTTTTGCTGGTTAATTTGAGATAAAAGTCTTGAATTTATCTGCTTAGGCTGGATCTTAGTCTCCCGAGTAGCTAGGATTTCAGGCATGAGCCACAGCTTTACTCCTCTGCTCACATGGGGTGTGATGTGACATGACTTGATGTTCAGAGGCCGTCCTTCATTGCCTTTCTTTACATTCCTCTTATGATGCCTCATGTTTCACTCCAGCACTTTTTATTACTTGGCACCACACTTACAGTTGTTGTTGATTTCCTTTTAGTGAAACTAGGATGCCAGATCCAGAGAACAGAATTTCATCTTCTTCATGGCTTTATCATCTTAGAATACAATATAGTGAATAAAAGACACATAGAAACATTTTTAGAATAAATGAATAAAAAAGATAAGTGTAAAATATTGAAAAAAACGAGACTATTATAATTGAATGATTAAGGATGGAAAATATTTATAATGATGATGTTCAGAAGATTAAAAGAGGAAATAATGAGGTTTATTGTGCAGATTAAGAACTGATGGTTGGGGTTGCGGATTGAAGTCAGTGGAAGAGCAGCACTTGCCTGGCAAGTGTAAGGCCCTGAGTTTGATCATCAGTTCTGCAAACAAAAACAAAAATAAAAATACAAACAAAAAAGAACTGATGGCAATAGAATTGATAGTTAAAAAAAGAAAAACACCCCAAACACTCAGAATTTTTCAGCAGTTTTGCTTCTGTGTTATTTGTCAAAAATCCTCATCTTTTTTTGACATAGTATCCTGTACATTTCATTGTTGCTATGGGTCCACCTGTATCCCTTTTTAAACAATTTGTTTTTTCCCTTCCCCTCCACAAATTACACCAACATCAAATACAGTGAAAACAGGGGTTATGCCGAGGGGGAGGGACATACAAAGCAACAAAGAAATCATCTTATAAATATGTTAGAAACAATAGCAAGCAAGAAAAACCATTTGAGTCCTTATCTTGGGGATCATTTCACCAAACATCAACTTATTGCAGCGGGGTGGGAGGGTGAAGGGGTGGGGAGGACATGGGAGGGCAGGGATGGTAAGTGGAAACAAAGGAGGAGGCAACAATGCTTGAAATGAAATGTACTCATTACCTTGCTCATGTAATTGTAACCCCTCTGTACAGTATTTTCACAATAAAAACATAATAATAAAATAATAATAATAATAATAAAAATCCTCCTCTTGCTGGGCGCCGGTGGCTCATGCCTATAATCCTAGCTACTCAGGAGGCTGAGATCTGAGGATCGAGGTTCAAAGCAAGCCCTGGCAGGAAAGTCCGTGAGACTCTTATCTCCAATAAACCACTAGAAAACTGGCGCTGTGGCTCAAGTGGTAGAGCACTCACCTTGAGCTGAAGAGCTGAGGGACAGCACCCAAGCCCAGAGTTCAAGCCCCATGACTTACAAAAATAAAAAAATAAAATGATAGAACTGAAATTCAAAAGGAAAAAAATGGAACACAAGAATGACAAAGAAATTTTAAGAGACATACATTTTAAATAATGTGTGTCTCCTAATATGGGAAGCTTATTTTTCAGCTGTTATTGTTTCCATGACCATGAAGACTGCTAGGAACCAAGAATAGCCAGAAGGGAACCAAGGAAACAAAGCAGTACACCTATGAGCTTACAGAAGAGCTAATTTTATCCATGGTGAGGCCAGATGAACCAAAGACCCTGAGGACAAGAAATATATCAAACTCTAATTTAGACAGGACTTGAAGATACCAAAAGGTCTTTATGAGGTGACAGATCAGAGCATGGCAACAGGGTATAAGTTGTATGTCATAGTGCTAGATAAAATTAGTAACAGAAGGGGCTGGGAAGGTGGCTCAGTGGTAGAGCGCTTGCCTTGCATGCATGAAGCCTGGGGTTCTATTCCTCAGCACCACATAAGCAGAAAAAGCCAGAAGAGGTGCTGTGGTTCAAATGGTAGAGTGCTAGCCTTGAGTTGAAAAGCTGAGGGGCAGCGCTCAGGCCCAGAGTTCAGGCCCCACAACTGACAAAAAAATTAATAAATAAAAATAATTAGTAACAGAAATATCAGGAACAGGATCCAATCTCTCACTGGCAGTAAGGACAGAGTTCAGTACCTTTGGCCTGGGATTAGTGTCAGTCTCAGTTCCAGTTACAAACTGGATACAGGGTTAACCACACACACACACACGTGAGCGCATATTCTAATATGTGTGGTCAGAGTTGGAATACAGGAACCAAGAGTCCTGTGGTTTTTCAGGGCAGAGTTTATTGTGGAATCAAAGGTATGAGGGTCACAAATGCAGTTCAATGCTCTAGAAGGACAGGATGAGGCTCTTGTTGAATAGGATCTATTCAAGGAGAATCTTACCCATACTGGGTAGGATTTTTGCTACAAAATTTGGGACAGAGAACTTACTATATCATGGAGGAATAGTGTAGCAACAGACAAAAGTCAGTTTAAAATTTCAAAAATGAGAAAAAGGTCAATTTGTTAACCACGTAATTATTTATTCAGCCATTCTGTCCTGAGTGTCTACTGGGTTCTGGGAACATGCAGGGTCCTCAGGACAGTTATGGCTACCTGTTCTCACTAAAAAGTAAACTTTAGCTACAAATTGATGCCAATTCCAGGAAAAATTATAGGGTACCCAGTGACCTGACAGAGAAAGTTACTAGAAACAGGACATGTTAATTTATTATTTTATCAGGGCTATTTTACTGGAAGATCATAGAAACACATCATCTGATCTTGATTTTGCCAGCTGTATTATATGCATGAATTGAAGAGACATGAAAGCTTCTCTGAAGTAAAAATAGGTAATGTCATAACAAGTTGAGGAACTATATCCAAATATTTCTGGCAAATTAATCAATATTAATCTGGTAGCAAGCTTATAATATTTCTATCTTCAAACATGTTGCACATAACATTCTGTTAGTTGTTGCTTGAAAACATGAATAGAATGACTTCCAAATATGCTAATAATATGAGGCTGGGAAGACTGTCAAGTATTTGATGTGTGGAGACATTAAGAAACAAATTGGAAGGCCTATCTCCCGCATTTCACTAGTGTCCGTCAGGAGCTTCCTCAGTCCTCTTTAATATGCTTGGCAAATGCTTCTCTAAGAATCCATGGCCAGGGCTGAGAATGGTAGTTTAAACCAATAATCCCAGCTTCTTGGGAGGTAGATCAGAAAGATTGAGTTGAAAATCTAGTTAAGAAACAAAATTCCATATCTTAGCAATGGCAAATAATACTGCAATAAACATAGTTGTGCTGGTAGCTTTAGTGTGGTCTTGTTTGTGATCATTTGGATAAATGCCCAAAAGTAGGATTGTTGGGTCATAGGGGAGCTCTATGTGGAGTATTTTGGGGAACCTCCATACTACTTTCCAAAGTGGTTAAATAAGTTTACACTCCCTCAGTAGATGAATGGATCAAGAAAATGTGGTATGTGTACACAATGGAATTCTATGCCTCCATCAGAAAGAATGACATTGCCCCATTTGTTAGGAAATGGAAAGACTTTGAAAAAATTATATTAAGTGAAGTAAGCCAGGCCCAAAGTAACATAGGTCCCATGGTTTCCCTTATTTGCAATAACTAGTATGTGTCTGAGACAAGCAGAAAAGGTCAGATAAGTTGATGTTAGGTGAAATGAACCCCAAAATAAATATTCAAATGTTTTATCTTTCATGTGATTGTTTCTAAAGTATTTATAAGATGATTTCTTTGTTAATTTGTATGTCCCTCCCCCACGGTATAACCCCTGCTCTCACTGTATTTGATGTTGGTATAATTTGTGGAGGGAAGGGCTAAAACAAATAGTGTAAATAGGGATACAGGTGGACCCATTGCAACAATGAGATGTACAAGTCATTATGTAGAAAAATGAACTTTACAACTTTGGATGGGCAAGGGAGGGTGTGGCGGGAGGAGATGGAAAGGGATGGGAAGGGGAAACAAAGGAGGAGGCAACAATGTTAGATAAGAAATGTACTCATTACCTTGTCCATGTAATTGTAACCCCTCTGTATAGCATTTTCACAATTAAAAAAAAAGCAAAAAAAAAAGAAGCAAAATACATGAAGTTCCATCTCAACCAGCAAGCTAGGAATGATGGTGTGTCTCTATAATCCCAACTACATGGAAGGCATAGCTCTGAGTACCCTGGTTCAAGACTAGCCCTAGGAAAACACATGAGACATTATTTGAAACAATAAATCTAAACAGGGCTGGGACATTGCTCAAATGTTAGTGTGCCTACCCACCAATCACGAAGCCCTGAATTCAAACACAAACATTGAAAGTAAAAGAACCTAGTTCCCATATCCAGGTAGATTCCTGTCCACCATCTAAGAATCTGGATAGAAAATCTGTAGTCACTGTGATTTAGAGGACAAAATCAGCATACATTAGACTCACACACAATGAAGGGATAAGCAGAATCTATGATGTATTTTTACCAGAATCAGCTATATGTTTTCATGTATTCTTGTCCATAACACTAAGCTATAATGATATATTATTTGAGAGAGCAGACTGGAGTAGGTCGATAGCTTGTCAAAAATTTCTATTTAAAAAGCAATTGGGAGATCTCAAATAGTCACATGAGATATAGCTGCCCATGTACTAATTTGACTGTAGTTTGTAAAACTGAAATCATAATATCTAAACGGATCAGATATCACCTGAAACATCTAAGAGCCACAGGATCAAATTGAAGATCATTAGGGAAAGGTAATCTGAGGATAAAAGAGGCTTAGAAATCTTAGCATGAATGGAAGGTTGAAAAATCTAGAAATGGCTGGCCCAGAGATGGTGTTTTATTAACCATATGAAAGCTGGTGGGAAGAAGAATAAATAGGCATTATTCATTTTAGCTCCAATAATCAAAAATTGTAGGTACTAGTGGGTACCTACAATGTACTACATTTCAGAGGAACTTTTTTGATATTTTTGAAATTGGAGTGAGCTGGGAGGTTATACAAAAATTTAAATATAAACCTACCCTGGAATTCCTAATAGCCCTGAAAGTTTATAGGTCAGTATTTCTGATCATCTTAGGTGATTCTTCTATGAAGCCATGTTTGGAAGCTACCACATCAAACCATCTTTTTTAGACACAATGTGTAAGAGAATAACAGCAATCGATGAGGAGGTTGAGATGGAGTTAGACTATATGACCTACAGAGCCTCTTCTTCCAGAGCTAATAAAATGGTATTTATTGTGAGCTCACCTTAGTTCATACTTGGACCCTGACCTTTGCAACCCTAAGAACTTAAATTTGTCTTTGTCTCATATGTAACCAGTCTTAGGCCTTTCAAGTCACATGAAAAGAATTGTGGAAATTTGTGTTGGCTATTTTGGTTTTGATCACCAAACATCTCCTTCCTTATACTATTCATTTCTTGTTCTTTGTGAGGTTATTACTACTACTACTACTAATAATGCTGGTTTGGGGGCTTGAACTAAGGGACTGGACCCTGTCCCTGGGCTTTTGTGTTCAAGGTTAGCACTCTGCAACTTTAGCCACAGCTCCACTTCCAGCTTTTTCTGTAATTAATTGGAGATAAGAGTTTCATAAATTTTCCTGTGTGGGCTGGCTTTGAATTGTGATCCTCAGATCTCAGCCCCCTAGGATTTATAGGCGTGAGCCACTAGTGCCCAGCAATTTTTTTTTGAGAGAGAGAGCCAAGGGCTGTCTTATATCAGATATTATCTTGGTGGGACAATGAATTCTGGTACCTGCTATTAGACCATAGTGGATGAAGAGATTTCTCCTGCCATAGCCCTGATCTTATTATACTTTTATGGACAAGAATAATTATGTGACTAAGCCTGGTCAATTAGATATTTTCCTCTGAGATTTAAATTTCAGTATATGACACAATGACAGGAGAGCTGTATAGAAGTTCAGAACCCTATCTGACTCTATTCATATTGCCAGCCCCAAGACCACATCAGTAATTTGGCTTCTCCCCTGTGAAGCTGCTTTGTACTTATCTGTTCATAGAATTTTAGTATTTTAACAGTTTTTGCTTGTAATAAATTATCCTTTGATTACATTAGTCCAAGTTAAATTTTACTGATGTCATCCAAAGAACTCTATGTAAGACTTCAAATTAAACCTAAAGATTTAACTTACTAATTTATAAGAATATTCAACACTAATTTGTCAGACCATATCATTGCTACTGGGAATCCCCATATAATGCTAGACCATAAAATCAGAAAAAATGTGGATGATTCAGATGTTTTATTATATGGTTTTATGATGATAACATTATCTATCATACATAAAGCTATCAAAAATGACTATATATACATTGGCCTGGCAGGATGAATAGCGTCTACCAACAATGAAGAGAATCCCATGAATTCCTTCTGTTCTCTCTGCACCTTGAAATTATTGAGCCAATTTAGATCTGCTAATTCTTAAAGTCATGTTACTGGCAATTGGTTGTAGACCATATACACCCTTCCATTTAAGAAAAAGTTACATTTCTTCTGCTTTCACAAGACTAACTTTATTTCCATTTGTAAGTATTCCCAAAGTATCTTCGACTGTTCATTTACTTAGTATACTTTAAGTCACTCAAGCTTAGAATATTTTGTTTTCCATAAATGGCTACTATTTCTCTTATTTTTTCTCTGTTTTCTCATAAAATGTCAACTCTGGCTGTCATAGAATCCTCAAAGCCTTAGCACTAGAAGCTTTTGTTGCTGAAGACAGGACTTTTTCTGGGTGCATCTAGTTGGCACTGAACACTTAATTGAATATACATAGGACAAACTGAAGGTTGTCTACACTATGGCAAGAGAATAAAATTTATCTATCATTGTTCAGGGATTGTTCTAGGCAGAATGTTCAAATTCCCTAGCATTTAATGATGAGTTATCTTGAACATGATAGAATGAATAAATGGAATTGCAATTTGTTGAGGGTCAGGCTGGGTCAGATTGATTTTTTTCTCTTGTAAAATGTTTGCCTGGAAAGCCAGATAGGCTAGATCTAGTTTCACTAATGACTTTCACCCATTACCTAATTGGTCTGTAATTGGTCTGCTGTTTATTAGAGCTTGTAAAATATGAGCCAGTCTCAAGATGTAGATGTTTACATTAGAATTATCATACTTACAGATTCTGGACCCTCCTCACCTAACAAGAGAATGGATTTTCTATTTTACCAAGTCAATTAGAGAGAGTGTGAAGAGTCAATGTACAAATGATTGATCACTTAGATATAGTGAGTTTAGGCAAATGTCCAAATTAGAATCAATGTCCAAATAACATCAGCTTGAGATGTTAAAAGTAGAATTTTAGCAACATGAAATATTCAAGCATGTCAACATAGGGATATTGATTAAAGAAGAGATTATGTTGAAGGCAGGGAAATGGAAGATATTAGCAACCGTATATGACATAAATCAGGTCACAACGTTGGGAGTTGTGTTCTAGTGAGAACCGGACTAGCCCTTACCTCTTTTGGTTATGTGATCTCAAGAAAGCTGTTTAATTTTTCCAAATTTCATTTTCAATGTCTGTAGAGTAGGGATAAAGAGAACATTCTAGGACTGGGATGTCGCTCAGTAGCAAAGTGCTTGCCTAGCGAGTCAACATCTTGGATTCAATGTCCAGTACCAAAAACAAAACAAAACGAAAAACCAAAGACGACATTCTATCATATTTTGTATCAACATAATTACAGTGACATTGTTTTCTGAGACTGCACTTTTGGGTAGTGTTCCCATTTGATATTCCTTTACTGTTTCTTTGTCTCAGATTTGTAGCAAAATCCTCCAAAATGTGGGCACTAAGCCATTTATGCAGCCAAACATCCCTGAATGATCTACTTAAAAGATGGAAGAACTAGTTCTGTTTGCAGTGTCTCCATTTATACCATGAAGTCAAGGAAGAATAATCAGAGAAGTTGTCAGGGAGTAGGCAATGGGATCTTAGGACACCTACTTCCTCACACACAGAAGATCAAGTGAGAGGAGGGCTGACAGAGTCACATTTGGAAGAGCAGCTGAGAAAATGACAATAACTTCTTTTCTCCAAGTGAACATGATTGCTTGTTTGAGTAAGAGAAAAGGGAACTGGTGTAAGATGGCCTGTGCCCTCTCTTTCAAAGGATCTTTCCTTCCTTCCTTCCTTCCTTCCTTCCTTCCTTCCTTCCTTCCTTCCTTCCTTCCTTCCTTCCTTCCTTCCTTCCGTCCTTCTTCTCCCCACTCTCTCTGTTTGGTAGTACTGAAAACTGAATTTAGGGCCTTGTGCTTGTAAGTACACTACCACTTGAGCCATGTTCCCAAGCATTTTGCCTTCACCTTGCTATTGAGTTAGGGTCTTTATAATTTTTACCTTGTCTGACATCAGATGGTGATCCTCCTATATCTGCTTCCCGAATAGATGAAATTAGAGATAGGCACTCTATGAGTTTCTTTTGGGCCTTTAGGACTATACTGGATATAGTTGAGCTTGAACCGTGAAGCCATAATGCTACTTCAAGCGCTTCATGAGGAAGAAAGATCATCAGCAGGCAGTGCTGTGGTGGGTAATGCCAAGAACAGATAAAGAAAACATTAGAAGAAATCATATCAGAGGAGAGCAATCCTGAGAAGAAAGTAACTGCAGAAGGGCTCAGATGATTCAATATAGTAATTACATTTGTTTTCTTCTAAGATGTTTACTTATAACCAAATAGGATCAAAATAATGATAAAAATGTCTCTGACATAATTTATCAATGAAACAGTGGACTCTAGTATCTCCAATTCCTTCCTATGATGAAAGGCAATTCTGTGCTCTGGAGTTGTTACTGGATGTGGGTGACCTCTGCATCTCTCTTGAGATACTTGTTCTCTCACTCTCACCAAGGACCAGGATGCCCAGGCTTTCTGTGGTCCTTATCTTTTGATATTTACAAGTTGTTCTTTTGTCATGCTGCAGTGGTCTAACAGGAAGTCACAAAATATTCTCTTCTATTCTCTTGCTTTGTTGCATTCTCTAATGACTTATCTTTTCCATTATGTTTAAATTATTGTGTTTATTGTGAGCGTTTTCCTTGGAAGTAACCAAAGTCATTTGATATCTAGGGCTCCCAACTGTATTCCCCACCCCCTCCCCTGTACTGGCTAAACTGCATTGGCAAATGATTCAAAACATCAGCATTCCATTTGTTCCACTGTGCCCCAGCCCAGTGTTCACATAGGTGCTCTGACAGTTTAGGGATTGTAGTCGTGACAATCAGGTATCCACCTCAGTGTTTCAATGATTTTCATGACTTCTTGAGGCTTGTTACAATATGACTTGGCTGGCTTTTTTGCTCACCCTTGAGAAGAGGGATGTTTACAGGTTAATATTTGGTTTTGGAACTCACTTATAGAGCAAATGATTACTACAGGTGATATTAGTAGAGTAAAAAAAAAGAAATCTAAAGAAGATGGGGTGGGTTCATAGCATTTCAAAACAAATCCTTTAATTTCCTTTTCTCTGATGAATCACGTCTTCACAATTCAGGTTTACAATGTTAGCAAATCTTGAGGTTTTTCTTTCTGCTTTTATCCATGCCAGCAGCTACAGGTGATTACTAACAACCATACTTTTTGCCATATAATTTAGTGTTATAGAATTTAATAAAAGGGAAAGGGCCAAGTGAAAACTTTGAACAAGAAAAGGGAAATAGGGCATTTAACAGGATTTATTTTCAAGCTGTTATTTTAAAGAATTAAATAAATTCTCTTAAGTAGTCCAATTTTTTTTTAGCCTTAAGTGTGCCTTAGTTTAAGATTTCTTTTTTGGAACAGGGTGAAAAGGCATGTAAGCAAAATTCCTCCTGTTGCTGGGTATAATGAAGGGTCTTCCCTCTCAGGGTTGTGGAGGGTTATGCCATGAAATCTGTGAATGATTCTTTCATACTAATTATACTACTTTAAAAGCTGTCTCTAGTTCCTGGGTTAAAAAAAAAGATAATGACAATGCTTTCAGGAATCAACCATTTTGAGATCAAAGTCCACATACTGGGTCAGGCTAATTTGGACATACATTTCAGTGCTTAACAATCAAAGGTGTATTCCTCAACTCTAAAGCTCAATTTCCTGTCATTGAAACCCCAAGAGAATACCTGTCAACACCAGAATATTTAGATTAATTGGGACTTTGCTAGAGTGTCTGGACCAAGAGGACCTCCTCACCTCAAGTGGTAGGGATTGTCCTTTGGATGGCCTGGAGACAAAGAGCTCCCTCCACCTTCTCCCATCATTCTCACCATCAAAAAATGTCCTTCTGTGCATTGGAGGGCTTCCTTTCCTAATTTAATTGTTTTTCTCCCAGTGGAAATAAGGAACAGCTGGTCCATATCTAGGTGAAATTCCTTTATTCTTGATAGTCCTACCCCTTTCCTCTGAGTAAAATAATGTAAATTTCTTTATTTAAAATATCCTTTAATTAATTAAACCTGAAATCCCAAGTCCTCATGAGTTTAGCAAGAGTTGCTGCTTATTGAAACCAAAGGGAACATGTTGTTTGGAGAAATGTCATTAGCTACCACTACAGTTTCAAGTCTATCTATAACAAACATTTATTTAGAGGAGTTTTCTTATAAAAGGATTGTTTTCCTGGAAACAGGAATAGGTAGATGTGAACCAGGTTCTCAGGATAACATCGGAGGTATTATTAGACACTGGTCTGTCGAGCAATCACCCAGCTTCCAAATTTAGCTAACCATACACAAAGTGTGACCATAGCAATCTTATTTATGTGTCGATCTGGTTATTGTGGGCAATATCTGAGAATTAATTTAATAATCACTAAAATATGAAGTGTTAAAATATGGATTAGAAGAACAGAAGATTAATGTCTGATCATTCCAAATGATCACAGATTTTTAGTATTTTCATAGTTGTTTCATGTAACACTGAAATTTTTAAAAGTTCAATTTTGGGTTAGAGTAGCTAGATGTTCATAGCTGTGCAGGCTTCTTTGCTTCATATTTCTCAATTTATGACCATTTGATGAGAAGAAGAGTATTTCATATCTAGAGACATTTTAATAAAAGCCTTCAGCCTCATGTCCTTTCTTCAAATTTTTAACAGATGACAGTGGATC
This sequence comes from Dipodomys ordii, assembly GCF_000151885.1. NCBI lineage: Eukaryota > Metazoa > Chordata > Mammalia > Rodentia > Heteromyidae > Dipodomys > Dipodomys ordii. Next base: position 5,844,303 of record NW_012267255.1, on the reverse strand, counting down.
ATTCTTGATTCTTAAAGAGACAACTTGCTTTAAGCAGTTTGAAAACATGAACTTAATGTGAAACAGGGCCATGTATTTCTTAGCCAAAGGCTGAAGACCAAATAGAAAAGGAATGGTAGCCAAGTGAAGGATGCATCCCTGCTTTTTAACAGAAACATCCTATTTCTAACAGTAGAATTAATTCAATCACGTTACCAACTAATTCTTAGATTTGATCATGTGCTAATTTTTTATATTTTATAACCCTAATAAATAGCTATTACCTTCCTACATACAACTTTACTAAATAACTGAATGTTTTTCAAAAGGACAAGTGACTTGTCCAAGGATTTTGTTTTAATAGGTGACTGAGCTAAGATTTGAACGTACGTTATCTGACTGCAAACTCATGCTTTTAAACCATCTGATTGCTTTATTTTCCATGAAAGAAATATGCCATTTACTCACTCCCGAGGTCTTTAAAATCACAGAGGTTTTCCATTTTAAAACCACAAAGTCATATGTGAACAGTTTGAAAGGATGTTGAGCTCAGCATCCTGAATGTCAAGACCTTGTCTTCACTCAGAGATTTTGTCTGGTCACCAGTATTTCAGAGACATATTGGTTGTAGCAATTACATCTCTCTATTAGCAGAACTCAGGGACCAGTTACTTTATTCTAAAACTGTTCCTTCTTTTTTTAATTGCTTGGAAGGAGACAGTCTTTTACATTTAATATAAAAATACCTTACGCTATTACCTAATTTATGCAGAATTGCCTACATCCATTTTATCTTGTGTTGACCTTTGTTCACTAATTTCATTCCTCTTATCCAAGCACTACTCCTTGATAGAGTAACTTGAAGGGGCATGATGGCATACAGGCACCTTGCATACCTCCAATCTATGTGCAAGATGACTAGAGGAAGATGTAGATGATTTAAATATATTACTGATCTAAAGACTTCGACTATTTCTTTTCCTATGGGAGGTTTTTTGTGCATCACTAAAAATGAATTCACTCCCAAATGACTAGGACGAAAGCTCTTTTTTATTTTTTTTATATTTGTAGTTTATTGTGCAGGAAGTTCTGACACTCAAAATAATGCCATCAAAACAAAAGTAGAGTGCTAAGATATTAGCTTATAATATCCTTTAGTCTGTTAACTAAGGATTCTGCATGCTAGAAATAGCCTCTATTAATTATAAAATTTTGGAATGTCAAATTCCCACCCATTATACAGTCAGTTGCCCATTAATTTAAAGTAGCATTGATTTTTTTATAGTTAAGATAATATATTTTCTCCTGCATCTTGGAGTTTAATTTTATGTGTTATTGTTTTAACATACATATATATGTATGTAATACATTGTTATTTTCTTTTGGTAGTTGTGCAAAGGAGTTGCCATTCAAAAGAGCAGTTTATGAATATATTTCAACATTCTTACCCCTTTCCTCTCTTTTCTTAATTTTTAGGTTATATATTGATTTTTATTGCCATTTAACAAAGCAACTTATATATACAATGCATCTTGTTCTATATTATCCCTTTAACATCTTTACCCCTCCCCTCTTCAGCCCACTCCTCCTATTTTTCTCAGTTCTGTGGCATACACAATGCATTCTTGCCTGTATTATACTCCTTTCCGTGGTTCATTCTTCTACCTCTCACCCCTTGGAACCCCCCCCTCTTCTTGTTAGTATCCATTTCCTAGTATTATTTTGTTGGGCTTGACTTAGTCTTTCTAAAGAATTATACTATTTGCATTCTCCATAGATTTTATTATATTTCAGTTATTTCATTTATAACCGAGTGCCACCCAGTGTGCTTAATTTTAGCTTTACACTGTTGGTGGGAATGTAAACTTGTTTAATTAATTTGGAAAGCAGTATGGAGGGTCCTCAAAAAAAATAAACATAGATCTACCCTATCACCCAAAAATTCCACTTCTGGGCATTTATCCAATAGAGCACAAACAAGAATACACTAAAGCCACCACCACAACTATGTTTGTTGCAGCATTATTTACCATAGCTAAAATATATAATCAGCCCAGATGCCCTTCAATGGATGAATGGATTGAATGGATCAAGAAAACATACACAATGGAATTCTCCTCATCCATTAGAAAGAATGACATTGAGCCATTTGCAAAGAAATGGAAAGACTTGGAGAGGATTATATTATGTGAAGTAGGCCAGACCACACAAGTTGTGTGGTTTCCCTCATTAGTAGGAACCAGAATGTACCTATAAGTCTAAACATTTATATTTTCAATAATTATGAACTATAATTTGAGAGGTAAATTGGTTAAAGTTTTGATACATTAGCAATCTAATTTTTCTTTTAAGTTTTTTTAATAAATACAGGCACTTTAAAATTATAAGTGTAGTATATTTCAGAGTTTTTGTGTGTGCTTCAGTATTTGATAAGACAAGTTCATATTCCTCATGAGCAAAACTGTCATGAGAATTTCAATAAATTCTTCAACTCTAATAAATTATTAAATTTATAAACACAGTAAACTGAGTAATCTTAAACATTCTAATTCTGTTTACAAATGCAGTAAAAAAACTTCACCTTCAACTTGAAATCACAAGTCAATTGTATATTTTAAATTAAAATCTCAAGGCTAATCTGTCTATGTCTCTACTAATGCCAATTCTAAATCATTACCAACACTTTAAGTACTGAATATACACAGATTGTCCCAATGATTAAAAACCTCTTCCCGAACTTGACACAAAAGTATCAATATTTTATCATCGTTATAATTAATTCTAACCATCCTGGATTTGGAAAGATACTAAGGAAATACTTTTATGTCAGATGTAGAATCCAAGGCTTTGAATGTGTAAGGTGATTCTTTTTATCTGAAATATGGACACCTGGAAACCTTTTTAAATAGTTAGTATGTAAAGGAAGATCCAAACTATGCATTTCAAATGGGATTTGTTTTATAACCATTATCTCCTGGGCTTAAGATACATTTTTATCTAATTTATTCAGCTGATTTGGAAGGGGAACAATCTGTAACACTCCCCATCAGGATATAACTGACTTCTAACACAATGCTCTTCATTTCCTATATTTCTACATTAAACTGTAAATCTTTTCCATATTCTTCCTGCCTCTCCTGGCCATACCACTGATGGGTATAACAATGACATTTTTGATTCCTTATATTTCTCATACTTGTAAAGATATACCAATGACGGACAGATTTTGGAGGAAATATATTACAAATTGAAAACTATTTTAGGAATTCTTAATTAAGGATGAGAATAGAAGATTATGGAAGGGTCTTTTGTTCTTTCAGTTTCTTGATTAATAAATTAGTTTGCCCTTTAAATTACTTTTCCTTTAAGCTTCTTTATGAGAGACATGGTCAAACTTTAAGAAGCAATATTTTTTCAAAGGCCTTTTAGGATATAATACTAAGTATGATAAAAGAAATGTAGATAAATTGAACTTGGTCAAAATTAAAATAGTTTTTTTTTGTAGAAAGACTGGCAAGATATACAAATAGAGATGCCCAATGCTTGTCTCTTCCTCTACAAAGAAGATTCGAAACAGACAACAAATGCATAGCTTCATTTTGAGGTCAGTTGACTGAGAGAGCACTAGAACTCAGAGAAGATATAGAGACTTTGAATAGAGATACAGACAATAAAATGAAAGCAGTAGTAACTTCCTCCCTGGGTTATTACCTGGTTTGTGTGTGTGTGTGTGTGTGTGTGTGTGTGTGCGCAGAGGAAAAAGTTGAGTAGAGGAGACCCAGCAGAGCCTATCACTAAGGATGCCAGCAACCTTAGCTACAAGTATTCCACAGTAGTCACAGACATTGCATGCAAATAAGGAAACTACTTGAACTTGGTACTGTATCTTTGCTTCAGAGAAGAGACTTTCATTTCTACCTCTCTGCAGGAAGTTACTATCTAAAGGACTGAACTAGCTATAAGCCTACCATAATATCTGTTCTAACACTGGACCTAAAGTCATGGATATGATCATCTGTTCTCTTTCCCATCCTTTACACCCTTCTGTAATTTGTCCCATCTATAATCAGGCTGAGCTGCCTGCTAAGTCTTTGTCCTTCACTGTTGCAAGTGTATTTGCTTGTTTGTCGCCTGAGCTTCTGCTTGGCTCCAGTGCATGCACGTCTCATCCCCACTGCTGGCATTGCAACTAAAGCAAGGTACACCAGGCTATACGCATCTTACATCCAAACTCCACTACCAGAAGCTACACAAATCTACTGCCAGGTGCTCAGCTCACATCTGGGTCACTAGACTACAAACCTCCCTGTGTGACTTCTGGAGGGGGAAGGATTCTTTGACTGCATGCCCAAAGCCATCAATTGTAGCAAAAGAAGCTATAAGAAAATTAGACTACAGTGCTTAATTAGTAACAAAGACATCATAGCTTATCAAACCAATTATAGTAGAAATTTATTTATTGTGAAAACCACCTTGTGAAATCTGGTCCATCAAATGCAGGAATCTCAATGATAAAAAATATGAAAAAAGGCAACTTTCTGACTCCAAAGGAACACAATAATTTTGTTTTTAATAAATCTATAGAAAAGAATATCGAGGAAATTCCCAATAAGATGTTCAAAAATAATTCAGTGAGTTCAATCCAATGAGATTCAAGAGCCATTTCAAGATTCAACAAAATTTGGGATAAATTCATGATATAAATTATGAGTTCAATGATAAGAAAACATGAAGAATAATCAAACAGAAATGTTGAAAATGAAACAATCAGTAAGTAAGCTAAAAATACAACACTGAAAGACTCAACGACTCACTAGAGCAAGCTGGAGAAAGACAAGCTAAACTTGAAGACAAATCTTTTGAAAATATTGGGAAAGACATGGACATCCCAGTAAGGTGGTCCATACAACCACAAAGAGACATAACCAGAAACAATCCTTACTACTTCATAGAGTCATCAAAACGCCCAGTATGCAAGACAAAAAATAATAAAAAGAGAAAAAAAATTCAAATTAAATTTAAAGGAATCCTCATGACTCTAACAGGGATTTCTCAGCAGAAATATTGGAAAGTTGGAGAAAATGGAATAACACAATCCAAGGTCTGAAAAAAAGAAAATTATGCTTACTATAAATGGCAAAGCTATTTTTCAAGAATGAAGGGAAAATTAAGATTTTCCAACACAAGCAAAAACTTGTGGAATGTGTCACCATCAGACCAAATTTGAGAAAGATTCTTATGCAGGTTCTCTATCCAGAAGCAAAAGAAACTGCCATTATGAAAACACATGAAAGTAGACAACCCACTCAAAGCATAGCTGCAGAAAATAATTGATGATAAATGGATAAGGTTTGATTCAACCTTAGGAATGCAGTAAGCCACCATACAAAAAAAGATGAACAAGCAGAAGAAAATTAATAAAAATCAAAACCTTAAACAATCAGTAATAATGGAGCATAAATGGAGTAATTGCCCAGCTAAAAGTTGGAGAATGCCTATATGGTCAAAACAATAACAAAAACAACAAAAATCCAAAATGCAATGATATACTGCCTGAAGAAGCTCACATTACTAGTAAAGGTGAACATAAACTCAAACTGAAAAGATTAGAAAAAGATATTACACACCCATAGAAGTATGAAGCAGGCAGAAGCTGCTATATATATGCATATATATGAGTATATATATATGTATATATATATTTTCTGGGTTTAGTGATAAATGCCTGGAATCCTAGCACTTGGGAGGTACAGGCGGGAAGATTTCAAATTTGAAGCAGCATGGGTTACATGGTAACTTCAATACAAGACTAGATGAGACCTTGTCTCAAACAACTCCCCTAAAAATGTAGCTAGAGGAAATAAACTTTAAGCCAAGGACTTTTTTTGATCAAGGGATCAATAAGATATATAATAATATGTCTATGAAACAAATAGTACTAAATCTAAAGGGAAATATTTACCTTAATACAAAAATAGTGAAGGACTCCAATCACCCTACTTTTACTAGTCTAAAGATAATTTAGGCAAAATAATCCAACAAAGAAACATCAGAATTAAATGAAGCTATATACCAAATGCATTGAGGAGACTTTTATAGAACTGTTTGTCTAGTGGATGCTAATATGCATTCTTCCATCAACACATGGAATATTTTCTAGAAAGAACCATATGATACGCCATAGAAAAAGCCGCAACAAATGCAAAAAACATTGAAATCACATTGTGTGCTTTTTCTGACCACAATGGAGTAAAACCAGAAATCAACAGCAAAGAAACCAGAAATTACACAAAGACATAGATGCTAAACAGAATGCTACTAAGTAACAATAGTCCATTGGACAAATCAAAAGGAAACTTAAAAAAATGTTGAAAAATAGGAAGGTAAAACAAAACATATAAAAATGCATGAGATACAAAAAGTAGTATCAGTAGGAAAGTTTATAACAATAGTGCTAATTCTACAATACCAAAGGTTTCAAACAACAACTTAATCAGATATCTAGTGCTAATTCTACAATACCAAAGATTTCAAACAACAACTTAATCAGATATCTCAAGGACCTAGGAAATCAAAAATAAATCAAAAAACTATTAGAAGAAGGAAGAAAAATTTAAAAAGCAACAGTAAAAATTAAAAGACTAAAAGTACAAAAGATTAATGAAATAGAGTTGTTTTTAACAGACAAAAATCAACAAAACTTTAAACAACAAAAAGAGAAAATGCAAATAAAATCAGAGATGAAAAAGAAACATTGTAACTAACAAAAGACAATTTATAAACTGTGTACCAAAATATTAATAACCTATAAGAAATAGATACATTTACTAAAATTACAAATGCATAGAAAATCAGAGGTAACCAGGAGTGGTTGTCTTTTTTTGCTAAATTTGACTAAACTTTTAAGGAAAAATTAATACTCATTCTCTAACTTTTCCAAAAACATGGAAAGATGGGAAATCTTTCAAATGCAGTCTGTATAACAATCAATACTCTGATACCAAAAACCCGATGAGAACACACATGCATACCACCTCTTATGTTCATAGATTGGAAAAATTAATATTAAACATCTGTATTACTAAGAGCAATGGAATGCTACAGGTTCCATGGATTGCCAATCAAAACATTTTTCACAGTACTCAGAAAACAATTCTAAAATTCATATAGGGTTATGGAAAGTATCAAACAGCCAAATTAGTCTTGAACAAAAAGAAGGAACAAGACTGGAGATGTGATTCATGTGATAGAGTACTTGCCTTGAGTTTGAATCCAAGTATCACAAAAGAAACAGAAGGGGGTAGAGAAATAGAAATAGAGAAATAGATGGAGAGACAGAGACAGTACCAGAAGGGGCAGGAAACAAAGCATATATTTTAAAGGTGTACACCACAGTAACCTCCCAATAATGCCATTGAATTCATCAATAGGTTATTCTACTAATGAAGTCAGAGTCCTCGTGATCCATTTAGTTCTCAAAACCCCACCTTTGAATATTGCTCTTCAATCTGAGAGAACCTAGGTATAAACTTCATATCCAAATTATAACACATAGAGCAGGAAAATATGGTATATATACACAATATTCACACTGAAAAATAAGAGAATTCTGAACCTGGTTATGGTGGCTCATACCTATAATCCCAGCTTCTTGAGAGAAAGAGATTGAGAGGATTTTCAAGTCAGTGAGGGTCAAAGTTACTCACCGCCCCGCCCCGTCCCCCCCCCCCCATTTCAGCAGCAAAAAATGGACATGTTATAATTGCAGCTACACAGGACACCAGATAAGAGGACTGTGATTGATCTGAGGCCATCTGAAGTAAAGTAAAAAGGGCTCCAGGCATGGTACAAGTGGTAATGTGCTTGCGGAGGAAAAACTGAGGCTCTGAGTTCAAACCCCAGGACTGGGAAAGGGGGAAAGGGAGGTCTGGAAGAAAAGGGGAAGAGAGAGGACTTATTTAAGTGAAATAGCCAGAAACGGAGAAATACAGCATGTTCTGTTTCATATGTTAAAACTAAAAAAGCCATTCTGAATATAGAACATTTATTACTAGAGGCTGTACAGGGTTGGAGCAGAGAGGACAGAGGTGTTTGGATGTGTTTCAAAATTACATTCAGAGGATTTTCTCATGTTCCACGGCACAATGGGTAACTCCAGTTCATAATGTTAATCATAGTAATAGGTTAATAATCCTGATTGGATCAGTCACAGCCTATTTATGTGTTAAAATATCACATTCTACTGCAGATATACATATATGTCTAATTACTTCTTGTGACAGAATACTATCCACTTATCACAGTGGAATAAAACGTTTAGTCACGTCCCTGATAAGAACTTGGCTCTAGCACATACAAAATAATATTAACAACTCCACAAGCAAAAGACTAAGACTCAATTAAAATAGGAACAAATTTGAATATATATTTCTCCAGTAAAATGCAGACACATCCAATTGGCACATGAAGAGATATTCACATCGTTAATCAATAAGGAACTGAAAATTTAAACCATAATGGCAACAATATTCAATGTAGAGAAAGGATGGGAACCACATTGGCTTTCTATTGAAGAATGAGTTTTAAAATGTAGGAATACTTTATAATGGAGTATTATTCAGTGATAAAAGAAATGAAACATGTTACAACATGCATGAACCATGAATTATATCAGGGGAAATAATCCAGACAAAAGAAGCCACATGAGTATAATTCTCTTATATAAAACACCAAGAATAGTAGATAGATAGATAAATAGATAGATAGATAGATAGATAGATAGATAGATAGATAGATATGTATAGTAATCAGATGGTTGGTTTCTAGGAGTTTAGATGGCAGAAGAGAATGATTAACAGGTATGAGATCTTGGAAATAATTGGGCTTGATGTTTACTGCTTAAAATTTTCAGTGAATTGAATGCTGTTGAATTGTATACTCTAAAGTAGTTAAATGGTATTGTGTGATTTCTTTTTAGCTTTAGTTTTTGCCCAGAGGAAAATGCCTTTTTAACAAATCCAGGTTTTGTTTTCCTGAACTCAGGATGCAATCGAGTTACTAGGACTTCTCATCCTTCTGGGGAGATTTTGCCACAAAGATGAAGGCTCTCTCACCTCAGATGAGTAACAAAAGCTTCATAGAAACAATACTGTCCTAGCTTGATAGGAACAAGGTGATCTAACTCTCTCTTAGAAGGAAGATGATTGACAGTGATGACATTAATTCTGATTTTTCCTTCTCATCTGGAACTCCAAAGAGCCTCCACCCACCATTCCATGCAGGAAATTTTACTAAACCCCAACAGACATAGTTATGGAAAATCTAGATCAATAAGGTAATTATAACACATCACGAGACTTTCTTCCCTCTCCTGCTTTTTAAATACTTGCAAACTTTTGCAAATAGAATATCTGAGTTTTACTGTCTACATACTCCAAAAACACTCATAATAAACATTTGTGACATTGAGTCCTCAGAACAAGCTGAAGACATCGTAATTTTACATGGAAAAGACTGAGGGACATGGAAACTGGCTAAATGTGCAAGCAAGTATATAGTAGAGATGGCATTCAAACAGTACAGTCCACATTTAGAGCTACTACATTTTGTGTATGTGTTTTAGTACTGGGGCTGAACTCAAGGCTTGTGGTTTTTCTTGGCTTTTGTGCTGGTGGCTGGTGCTCTACAACTGGAGCCATGCCTCTAGTCCAGAATTTTACTGGTTAATTGGAGATTAGTGCCAAGGAGTTTTCTGTCTGGTATGGCTTTGGATCTCAACCCTTAGATCTCAGCTTCTTGAGTGGTTAGTATTATAGTTAATAAGAAGCAGTTAGGCACAGGGGTGAGGCCTCAGGATCAATTTGCAAGCTAGAAAGAAAGAGCTAAGCAAAGGAAGAGTGATGCTTGAGCTGCAAAATGAAGGCTTTCTGGTTTCAATCACTATTTGAGGACAATTACTCATCTCAAAAATAAAACAAACAACAACAAAACCAAAAAAAAAACGGTTGGGAATGTGGCTTAGTGGTAGAGGGCTTGCCTAGCATCCATGAAACCATGTTGGATTTCTCAATACCACATGAACAGAAAAGGCCAGAAGTGGTGCTATGGCTCATGTGGTAGAGTGCTAGCCTTCAGCAAAAAGAAGCCCAGGGCCTGAGTTCAAACCCCAGGACTGGCAAAAAAATTCCCAGATCCACTAAACTCACATCAAACTTTGAGAGATGATCAGTAACAATGCGTTATGCATTTAATTTAGTACTAAAGTATTATTCTATGTGTCTTCTGAATAACTTAAAATTGATATTTAATAAATTACATAAATCTTGAACCAAGATGTCCCTGTGTCTCCCTGGAGATTATTAAGTTAGATTCATGCCTGTTCCAAAAATAAAAATAAGATAAAAGTTATTGCAGATTAAGTAGTTCATATGAAGTGATTAAGGTGGGCTCCAGGCCAATAAGATTGGATTCCTTATAAAAAGAAACCTGTACCTACTGACATCTTTTGTTTTTATGTTTTAATTAAAAATATTTTTATTATCTTTAGTTGTATACAGGAGTTGCCTTTCAACAAAGTAGTTTATGAACATTCTCACCCATCTTTCCCAACCCACTCTTCCTTTGCTTTTTAAAAATTTTGTACTATATGCATTGAAGTTTTTATTTTTACTTTTTGGTATTGGCCTTAGGGCCTGGGTGCTGTGCCTGAACCTTTTTGCTCAAGGCTAACAAACACTCTACCACTTAAGTCATAGTTCCACTGATGGCTTTTTGATAGTTAATTTTAGGACAAGCAGAAAAGGTACATATGACCATATAAGATGATGTTGAGTGAAATGAACCCCAAGATAGGGACACAACTTGTTTTTTTCTTTCTTGCTATTGTTTTTAATGTATCTAAAACGTACTATGTGATTTTTTTTGTTTCTCTTGAATGTTCTTCCCCCACTGTATAACCCATGTGTTTGATGTCAGTGCCCTGCATCTTGTATATACATTTTTCTAATTTGAGGAGGGGAAGAGAAATAAGAAAATGCTGAAACAAGGATGAAACCCGTTGACCTATTGTAACCATGACATGTACAAGACACCATGTTGAAAACGAACTTTACAACATGTTGGGTGGAGGGGGGAGTTGTGGAGATGGGAAGGGATGGTAGGGGGAAAACAAAGGAGGAGGTAACAATGCTCTATAGGAAATGTACCTTACTCATGTAACTGTAACCCCTCTGTATACTATTTTTACAATAAAAGACATTTTAACAATCCTCACAGACTTTGCTGCCTGGGTTGACTTTGAACCTTGATCCTCAGATCTGCCTCTTGAGTAGTTAGGATTACAGGTATAAGCCACTGGTGCTTGTATTGAATTTTTGACTATATTCTCCCCTCTCCCCACTTCTCTTTTAGCCCTACTCTATCCTTTTAAGTACCTGTTTCCTCAGTGTTTTTTTTTGTTCACCTTTGATTTAACCTTTCCAAGAAATTACATCTTTGAGTTCTCCCTTGAATCTGCTATATTTCCATGAATACATTTGTACACTTGCATATCCTACTGACATCTTTAACACAGCCAAGAAGAACCAACGAATGTGTATCCACCAGTCTCCATCTGCTGCCAGGGTGCAAATAGAATAGTCCAGTTTTACTATCTTCATGCTCTAAAAATACTCATAATAAAAATTTGTGGCACATTTAGACCTCAGAGAAGTTCAAGACATAGGAATTTTATACTTACTCTACAGGGAGGAAACTGAACATACACAGAAAGTATGTATTCAAAACAACACACTGCACATTCAGAGCTAAGGGGTGTGTGTGTGCGTGTGTGTGTGTGTGTGTGTGTGAGGAGGTGGGAGAGGCAGGCTGGTACTGAGGCCTGAACTCAGGGTCTGCACTTTTGTTTTACTTTTATGCTCATGGACAGAACAGATTCTCCCTCTTGCTTCTCAGAAGAAGCCATACCAGGTGCCAATGTCTCATGCCTGTAATCTTCACTACTCAGGAGGCTGAAATCTAAGGATCATGGTTTGAAGCTAGACTGGGCAGCAAAGTTTGTGAGACTCTTATCGCCATCTAAACACCAAAAGGCCAGAAATTGAGCTTATGGCTCAAGTGATAGAGCAGTAGCTTTGAGAACAAAAGCTCAGGGACAGTGCCCAGGCCCTCAGTTCAAGCCCTAAAACTGGCACAGGAAAAAAAAAGAAAGAGAAAAAAAATTTAAAAACCACCTCTGCTGACACCCAAGTCTTGGGCTTCCAGCTTCCAGAATTGTGACAGAATCCATTTTGATTATCAGAACCACTGAGTTTATAGTCCATTGTCATGGCAGCAACACAGTGATTCATATAGGTCATCTCTGAGCAAAAGGGCACTTAGTCCTGGGAAGACTGGCCTGGACATGGGTGTTACATATTGGCAGCTGGAAATCTCTGAGAACTCCATAAAGAACTACTGTGTACCTGTTAAGAATCCTTTGGGAAATTGTGTAAAATGGCAGAGAGGGAGTAACAAGTCTTTGCTTTAAAAAAATATCCCTTAAATAAACATAGGACAAATGGTGAGGTGAAACAAATGTGTAAATAGCCATAGGGGGTGTATGATAATTCATGGTATGAAAGAGCTGCAGGCCAAGCAAGACAATTTTAACCTCTGAAATTGAAATTTCTCATTAATAAATTCTTTACCCTGTGACAAAGGGGAGCTTCGAACAGGAGAGCTTGCTAACCCTTGGGAGCTTGTTCCAACACTGAAAACAAATTCAATCTTCCTGGGCCAGGCAGAGGTCAAGCCCAAAATGGAACTCTCTTTTTTCTTTCTGCCTGTGAATGCTGGTTACTCCTCATCCTGACTCTTGAGCTACGCTCTCTGCATCTGTAAATGGGGTTCTTGAAGTGGGGGAAAAAAGAAGAAGCCTTCTTTCAGTTGGCAATTTGAGCTGACAAAAGGAGGAAACTTCCTCAAATACTCATCAGCTTCAGGAAAAATCCTGATCCAGACAGCATCCTCAATACCATTACAGAAGATGATGCACCACACATATGTCTGTGCCTCAAAATGATCTGAAGAAATTCTGTCCTAACAGAAACTATGAAAATGATTAACAAGTTGCCCCCAGAAAACCCCAAGAGACATACCTTGATTCCGAGCTAGCAATGCTGACCTATGTATAATTTCAATCTTTATTATTTCCTCCTCACATATCTTGAATAGACAGATTGACAACCATGAATCATGGTTTAAAAGCATTCTTATATGATTTTAGTTCCCTAAACAGAGAGATTGGGAAGGGTCTTTATACTTTGCATTTCCTGGTTGTGTATACCTCTCTTCTCTTCACATACCTACATACCTTTAGTGAACATTGTCAATAGGATATTGACAATCTACATGATTTTACAAACCAACAGCAAATCCAAGAAGGACTTCAAGGGGCATAATAATGAGTTATAATCACTGACTAGAATAGTAGGGAAAGGCAATTATTATGAACAAGACTCTAGGTTTTACTCCAGAGAGTAAGAGGCCTCATGTGTTTTCCCACTGTGTGCTTCCTTGTGTTAAATGGGGCAAGTCTGATATTGGGAACGTTATTTTGTAGTAGATCTCCAAGCTCAGAAAAATGCTCCTGTACACAGAAATTCTTACTTTAGTTGTTGCAAAGGTTGTTGACTGACACCACAATTTAGTGAGCAGATCTATCCATTTGCATCTATTATTTACTGTGTTCTTACTGTATTTTAGACAGTAGCTGTCGAAATTTAAACTTGAAGCAAAGCATCTTTACTTCCATGGGTTCATAAAGCAGAAAGGAAAACTGTCATACAAGTAATTAGTGAAGAATATAATGTCACGAATACTTGTGACATTATAGCTCATCCCTCAAATACTTTGTCCCTTATAGGAGTGTAGAAAAGACAGCAAAATAGAGAATGATGACAAATTTACTTGGGCGGACTTCGTGTAAGAGAAGGTTTAGGGGCTGAAAGTGAGCAGAACATTCAAGATAAAAAGGATGGGCAAAGGCGGCCACACTGGAAAGCACAGAATATTGAAGGGGTGGGGGGTGAAGAGGTGAGACCATGATTCCTTGGTTGTAGAATAAGGGATGAGCAGAATGCAGCTGGAATGGAGTTTGTAGGAGAGGAGATTAAGTAGAGCAGTGTGCATAGATCTCTGCTTTGGAACAGCAGTCTGATGTTTATATACTTCTCTGAGGTCAAATCTGTGCATGTAGAAGTACTGCTGGTAATTTTTTTAAGCATTTAGAATAAGGAGAAACTAAGAGAACCTCATTCATTATTAATTAGATCCTTGAAGATTTAGGCAGACCTCAATTACCTAAGACCTCTTAAAGAATTTACTGAATTTGCTAGATAGAAGTCCTCTATAAGTTAAACCTGTTTTATACTTCTATTACTCCTCCCACCTTGTGAAATCACTCACTCTCCCTGATGACTGAAGTCATCACGGCAGACATAGCCAGCACTCCCAGAAACCTGTTGTAGAAAGAGGCCCTCAAGGTTAAGCCTCTTGAGCATTACAGTAAATCCACCTGTGCAGAAGTCTCCAAATTTATCTGATTGTCAGCTAAGTTTGTGGCTCTGGGATTGGGGTGCAATGATTGATTTCTTCAAGGCCAAGTGTGTACTCTTGTGTCCAGGAGGGGCATCTGTGGTAAGCAGCATCTTGTTCTGAAGCCCAAACATATGCCTAGAACGGGGAAGGAATAGTTTTCCAATAGAAAGGGGATGAATAATAGTTTGGGCCACCAACATCATATTACAAACACTAGTATGGTGGAGATGTACAGAGAGGAATGGAAAATGGAATAGGCTAAAGTTAGGAGATTAGTACAGATCCAAGATGATAAGGTCTTAGGTCAGGCTGATATCATTTGACAAAGAAATGATGAATCAACCACAAGTTCCATTGTGAAGATGTTAAGCAAATGTGTGTCTTAAACAGCTTTCCCCATCATTAGTGATTCCATAACAGCTCAACATAAAGTCAAATGGCATAGACCCAACAATGTTTAGGGGTTACTTTGCATCTACTCAGACCTTTAAAGTGTGCCATGGTCTGGGCACCAATGGCTCCACTCTGTAATTCTAGTTACACAGAAGGCTGAGATCTGAGTCAAATATATAGCCTGGGAAGGAAAGTCCAGGAGACTTATCTACAATGAAATAGCAAAAAGCTAGAAGTGGAACTGAGGTTCAAGTGGTAGAATGTCAGCCTTGAGTGAAAACCTTAAGGGATGACACCCAAACCCTAATTTCAAGCCTTAGTGCCAACACTTACACACACACACACACACACACACACACACACACACACACACACACGTGCCATGGATACTAGCTATGATCCATTTCATCCCATAAACATATGCCCACTCATAAACTCTCAGTAGGGGTACTTGCCTTTATTTTTTTTTCTCAAAGAGGTCACCATAGATATTGTCCTTACAGAAGAGAGGGAAAAAAGCTGTTCCTTGATTTCCCAAAATGATCTCCAAGGGCAATTTAGGTTTCTGACTTTGCAATGGGAACATCATTATTTCTTGAATACTAGCCTCTGGCTTCCCTATCAGTAACAGTCAGGTCAGCTTCCTTATGTAATGGCTCCCACTCAGGCCATAAAGCGTTGATATACTTAAACTAGTCTTTCACCAAAAGTTAGCAGTAAACAACTGGCCTATAAAGCTCTCCACGAAGCCAGAGAACACTTGCTCCTCAGCTATAATTATTACTTCTCTCTTCATGATGACCCTTGAGGAATATAGCTAAAAAGCAGAGATACCACCTTTCTGGTTTTCTCCATCAGTATATTTTGCACAGTAAAGTGCCAGCTCTTCATTTGACATAGGAATAAAACACTGCTGTGTCTTATCAGTAATTTTTGAAAGTACAGCAAAGTGTATACTCTAATTCCAACCTCCTCAAGAATTTACTTCCCACAGATGATGTATCATTTCATTCTTGTGTGACTGTTTGTATTTGGAGCAGTTCCAAGTTGTTTGGGAATGTGCTTACATCCACAAAATTAGCAATTTATTTCTGTATAGGGAAAAGACAGAGAAATGGCAAATCCAGGGAGATTAATGGGGAATCTACCTACGATAGAATTGTTCTCCTAGCCTGGGATGTTATTACTGAAGGAATGCTTAATTAGACAACACATTTATAGCAATAGATTCCATGGCCATAAAGACAGCAAGGACAAGTGGCTAACGTTCCAGGGTCATTTTATGAATCTGCAAACCTTCACAGATGAAAAATATGAAACTTCTCTCATAATTTGTAATCATATTCTCCAGCAGCAGTTAAGCAAATCATGCCTCAGCATTGAGCAGGAAAAGCTTCTGTCCCAGGGAAATTTAAGAAGTGGAATCATTGATTGTGCTCTGGGTAGTTATACACTCAGAGATTGTGCATGCTGCTAATTAGTTCATGCATCAGCAGCCATCAGTTCAGTTTTAGTTAATGCATATTTATGTTGTTTGCCCTTTGTGGCAGTTACCATGTTATGGGCTGAGTATTCAAAGCTGAATAAAACACGTTCTACTCATCTCCCAATGTGGATTCTACTGTAAGAGGACGAATTGTTTATGAACTATTGCATCATGGTCAATTCAGTGGTAGGAATAGATAACTCAGACTGTAGCAGTCTGTATGTAGTAGGGTGGGAGATGAAGAGGTTTCCTGGAGAAGCAACTGGAATGGAATGTTTTTTAAAAACAATCATAGTTAGAAGATGAGTGAAAGCAAAGTTTTGGATGAATGGAGGAGCATGGAGTATCTGAGGAGCAGCCTGAATTTCCAGTGACTTGGTAATCCTAGCTACTCAGAGGCTGAGATCTGAGTATTGCAGATTGTGTGTGTGTGTGTGTGTGTATGTGTGTGTGTGTGTGTGTGTGTGTTGTGGGGCTTGACCTCTGGGCTTGGGCTCTGTCCCTGTGCTCATCACTTGAGCCACAGCACCATTTCTGATTTTCTAGTGGTTTATTGGAGATAAGAGTCTCACAGACTTTCCTGTCCAGGCTGGCTTTGAACTGTGATCCTCAGAGTAGCTAGGATTAGAGGCATGAGTCACTGGCACCCGATGGATAATTGCAGCTTGAAGCCAGCCCAGGCAGGAAAGTTACTGATATTCTATAGTTAGCAACCAAAAAACTGGAAATGAAGCTGTGGCTTAAGGGATAGAGCACTAGCATTGAGCAAAGAAGCTCAGGGACAGCACCCAAGCCTTGGGTGGGGGGGAGAGTGAGAGAGAGAGACAGAGAGAGACAGAGACTGAGAGAGACAGACAGTCAGAGAGAGAGAGGTGAAGATCATAGGCAGAGATAGCTGCTTGGGTGCCATCTTGAACTAGAACTCTTTCTTATAGGCAGTAGTAGGATAGTAGAATGCTAAAGGCCACTCAGCGACGGGCTGGTAAGATTTCATTAGGGTTTAGCAGCCTGGGTGGAGAAAAGCAAGACTGCAAGTAGAGGACAAGGGACATTGCAGCAAAGGAATAATGAGGACCTGGGAAAGCAGGACAGGTGAGAAAATAGGGTAAATGGACGGACACAGGAAAGTTCTGGAATTGAACCCAGGCCAGGGTCTGGCTGGGGATGGAGTTGGGTGTGCAAATCAACTACCATGTAGTCTGTGCTTAAGGCTCTTTGGTTAAAGGCAGGTTATGCATGATTACATACTAATGTGGAGTACTTGGAGTAGGTAAAAAACTGGGTTCAGTCATTTGTGGTGGGGTTGTGTAGGAGGATGAGAATATGAGGGAGGTGATTATATCTAGGTCCAGAAGAAGGACCTAGCCAACTTTGGTATGACTGCCAGGTGAGTAGAATTTTTAAGACATTTTAACAATGATATTGAATCTTCCCATCCAGTGTTATACTATGAAAGGCAGGATTCATTAATTCAACAAACATTTACCAAGTACCAGGGAGGTATCACGTATATGTTAGATAATTTACAGTATTTTTAATTTATAACTTTCCCAAGGTCAACTTGCAAATGAATAGCTAAGTATAAGCTGTAGGTTTGTCGGATCCTTTCTGGTCAACATTGTGTTTGGTTCATTTCTGCTTCTAACTTTAAGATTATTTTTAAACTTAACAAAAGGCAGACATCCATCTGAGCATGACATTCAGAAGGGCAATGACAGAGATGTTCTTCACTGCTGGTGAAATAATGCAATAGAATGAGAAAAACATTTTCTCCTTCTATTCCTCACAGTGAGCAGGCTGGAGGCTGGGGAGAGACGGAGCGTTTCTCACTGCTTAACAGAAAAGGTTGCTTTTCATTATGCAGCTGGAGGACATTTGCCTCTATCTGTGCTTCTTGTTCCCATAATGGGAAAATATGTCACATTCTTCTCACACTGCCATGTGCAAACATGCACTCAAATCAGCTTGGTATATGGTACAGGACACCAAAACCTAATTTACTGAGGTCAATCTTCATGTCGCATAAGTGAAATTTGCTTCTTTTAATCATTACTTGGTGTGTTGGGAAAGGCCTCCTGGGCTTTCTACATGTAGGTCGTTGAAGATGATTGGTTATTTAAATATTCTTTTGTCTTTATTTCTTGGTATGCTTGAACTTACCCTTCAGGAAAGGAATCATAATAGATCTATAGATCAGTAACAAAGACCAATAGGCAGTGCTCATCAGACATTTGCTTATTTGGCCTCACACTGGGACTTGGGGTAATAAAGACATATTAGCTGTACTTACAGTCTTTAAATTATTCATAATCTAGTAAGATAATTCATGTAAACTGAAGTTCTTTGTGAACTCCTAAATTCTTTCCCTTTAGTACCTGGTCTTCTAGATTATGTACATCCCAATATGCAGATCAAAGCAAGTCAGCAAGATGGTATATATGAAAACCACAGCATCTGTGGTAGCAGTTTTGAGATCAGTCATGCAACTTTTGGTCAGGAGATAGATTTTTCAGGTCTTTTCATATTTCTGTTTATTGCATAGCTTCTGACTCTAATTTCTGGGTCCTGGAGCCCTAGAACTGACGTTTGAGATATTTCCTGCTTCTGTCAATCTTTCAAGGTTCCCCACTCTGGGAAGTGGCTATGAAGATCTATGTTGCTATTCAAACATAAACATTAGCAATCATATATCAAATCCCAGTATAATCACTGCATTTGAGCACTTGTAATTTTAGATTGTTAATGTCTTATTAATTAGTAAAAGTTATGTTTAATGTAATATTCCTAGAAATATGCCCTTTTCTTTTATAGCTACATATTTATGTATATGGATTTATTTTTATAGTTAAAAAATCTTATAATTACATTCTCTTCATGTTCACAACATAGCATTTGGCTTAAAGAACCGATGTTTTGTCTGAAACTTCCACATGGCAGCTGCTCAAACTACTTTTCAAACTACTGCATTAATTTGCTAAATGATTTTCTCTCTGCACTTGCCTTGTGGAAGCTTTTTCTTCTTATTTCTGTTTCTTAAAACCTCAGCAAACTTACAGAAAAAATTCCAAGGCCGTTCCATCTGGAACAATATCGTTTCCCATTTGGCTGCATGCGGTATGTGGTAGTGGCTATGCACATGAGCTTCACCGTCCCTCAGGCTCTGGTCTCTGCTCCAGTTTTAGAATATGAGTGACATGATCATGATTATTTTACACTAGCTTTCTATGCAAGATTTCTCCATCTGTAAATTGGGCATACTGAGGCTTACCATCTAATACCATTATTTAAAAATGCATGAGACAGCATCTAACCAAGAATAAATGCTTCTTAGTCTTGATATTGTTACAATTTTCTTGGCATAGTGGGAAGTATGTAAGCTTGAAAATCAGAGTGACTTGTTCAATTATATCACTGGGCAAGCCAGTTACCCTTCTAAGTCTTAGTTTGCTCATAGTGCTGGCATGCTATTACAGATACAAATTAACATATATAAAATTTATAAAAATATAGAAAGTCTAACATAAGCATCAGATCATCATGAGCTTTGTTATGAGTCAGCCTCCATACCTAAAGCAGTCTTACTAATCTTGTACCCAATTTACAGGTAAATATGCAATAACATAGAGGGTTTTACACTCTGTAAAACTTTATCTGGGGCTGTGTGATATTTGCTAATCATCAAACCCTTTTATAATTATTTCTATCTAGGTAAGCATATACATATTTCTATTAAAAATAGCTTGTCTCTAGGTACTCCAGAGATTGTCCTTGTTTTATGTTATGGTATTTGCCTATTTTGAAAAATTGCTGGAAGAATGACAGTGAATGTATGTGGTGACTCATTCACTCAAGAATATCTCTATTCAGGAAGCTGAGATCTGGAGGAATGAGACTTGAGGCCAACCAGGGCAGAAAAGTATGCTGGAGTCCATCTCCAAACTAATCAACAAAAAGTTAGACTGGAGGTATGGCTCCAGAGTACCAGCCAAGCAAACAAGCCAAACAAGCCAAGCAAGCATAAGGCTTTGAGTTCTAACATCCCAGTACCACCCAAACATACAAACAAATGAATTGTCTGTGGTAGATCTGTGGTCTATGTGGCCTATGTGGAGTTTGAAATAATCAGTGAACAAATCAAGTAAGTAACAATGTCTTCCTTTATGAAGCTTGCATTTCAGTGGGGGCAAAATAGAAAATAAACAATCTTGTAAGTGCGTTATATAGAATATTAGTGGTTATGTTAGATAGTTTTGTAGAAAATAGAGGAAATAAGGTTAAGAGGATCAGGAATGTGGATATGAAATTGAAAAATTAAAAAAATTATTATAGTTTTAATTAGTATACATTAATAGAAATTATAGTTTTCTTAGGGTGGTTAGCAATGACCTTACTGAGAAGGTAATACATAAAAAGAACAGTTTAGATTTTGAAAAAAACCCAGCAACTCAAGTATACTACATTTTTCCTAACTCCATAAAACCTCAGTACTTGTAGGTTGATTACTTCATAAAACATAAAGATCCTCTCATGAACTCTGCTCTGCTTTTGTTTTAGCTGGGTTTCATATTACTATTCCTTGTTCTGGCCTCCTTGTTTCTAGTTCTGACTCTCTGTAATTGATATTCCCATATTACAAAATTTTTTCACAAATAAGATTGGATTGTGTAATATTCTCCCTGAAAATATCCAGTGGCTCTCTGTTATTCCTTGGCAGACCATCTTTACCCTGGGATGCTGCTCCACCCTCTTATGCCACATCTCTCTATGAGGACCATACTTCATGCACTCTGGGTTTTCATGAGTTTTAAACCTCTGTATCTTTGCCAACATTCCCATCAGAAACACACTTTATGACAGTTTACGCTCAATAGAAATTGTACTCATTTTTCAAGACCTAGCTTGAATGCTGCCTCTTACGTGGAGCTTTCCTTATGACTTCCCAGTAAAGTCAATTGTTCTCTGCACTTTTCCATTCTCTGTGCAATGCATTGTTGGATTTTCTAAACCACCGCAAAGGGTGTTTTTTGAAACCATATTCTTTTTAAAGTTCTGTTTATCTACAGAATGACATTCTTATTCAACATGAAAATATATCATACTTTAGTACTCTGCTTGACCCATGTCAATCTTGCTTTTCTAAATCAATCAAATTGAACAAACCACCTTTCTGTCTTTGAATCTCAGCTTCTTAATCTTCATAACACAATTTCATGAGTACTAGGTAGACATCAAATGAGACTGAGTGAGGTGATGCCTCATTATTTGAATATTTTGTATCATGGTTGGCATATAGTAGGGCATCAGTAAATGTTTTGTAAACTTGACTTTGTTTCCCAGATTACCGTTAAATGGTGATGGAGTTTCTCCACTATGTTCCTTTTTGCTCTTTTTCATTGTATAACAGCTTCATAATAGTCACCATTCTCTCTTGCTTGCTTTCCACAGCAAAGTACTTTTTCAGTTTCCCCCTTCCAAAAGACTTTCACAAGTTCTCTTTATTCTTATAATTAATGTTTTATTTTTAGGACAGTTTGATCTGCACAGATAAATTGAGAATGGAAAGTACAGGGAATTCCCATAAACCTCTCTCCCACCAACTTATACCTTTCCAACCACCAACATGCTACATTAACATGGTACAATTGCTACAATAGATGAGCCTGCACTGTTACATCACTGTCCACTGAAGTCCATAGTTTACATCACAATAGTGTTTTATGACTTGATTGATCTGTGTATAATCTACAAATGTTCTATATTCTGTTTTTTTTTTAAAAAAAACAAAAGTGTACTCTATGGTGTGCTGTACATCCTCTCATTGTATAATCTTTGGGTTTTGACAAATCAGTGGTATGTGTCTGCCATTATAATACTATGCAGAATAGTTTCTCTGTACTAAAGGCCCCTAGTGCTCAATCTGTCTTCTTCTAAAACCCCAGGAAACCAGTGATCATTGAGCTTTCCCTATAGTTTAGCATTTCTGGAATGAATGTCATCATACAGGATGTGTCCCTTTCAAAGTGACTTCTTTCACTTAAAAACATCTGGTGGCTCAGTGGTAGAATGTTTGCCTTGCATGCCTGAGGCCCTGGGTTTGATTCCTTAGCACCACATAAGCAAAAAGAAAAAAAATCCAGAAGGGGCGCTGTGGCTCAAGTGGTAGAGTGCTAGCCTTGAGCTGAAGAGCTGAGGGACAGTGCCCAGGCCCAGAGTTCAGGCCCCATGACCGGACCCAAAAATAAATAAATAAATAAATAAAAAATAAAAACATCTATTTCATATTCCTGTAAGGGGTTGGGAATGAGACTTTGTGGTAAAGTGTTTTCCTAGCATGCATGAGGCTTTGAGTTCAACTCCTCAGTAGTACACAGAAAAAATAAATAAAAGAAATAAAATTAAAAGAGACAATAATAAAACAATATTCCTCTAAGTTTTTTCTTTCATTAGTTTTTTATATTAAATGAAATTTCATTGTGTAATATAGTTTTTTGTTTTAAAGACCGTCTTTTCCTAAGTTTGAGCCATAGCTAGAGGCTGGTTAGTTGTTCATTAGTAGCTAAGTCCACTCTCTCAACCATCTTTCTTTTTACAGTTTTTCTATACTAGACTATTTTGTACTGACTCTAATTACCCCAATATCAGGTTCCAGACAACCAGACTCAATCTGTATGCCCCAGAATCCTCTGAAATTATTTAAACAACACATTCCATGACTACTTACATTATCCTTCCCTATGAAAACCACAGGTACTTGCCCACAGCTCCTTCTCTCCTGACTGTAAGTGACACCAGTACTTCTCCTGAGAGGCCCTACCTGGTGTGCTCTTTCTTGCCAAAGAACCATGAGTATAACAAGTGGTGAAAGTCTTTCTGTTTTCTTTCTTGATTTGTGTCTGGCCTTGCCATATCTCATCTATGAATTATCTGGGTGTATCATAGTTTGTCTTATCTAGATGTACCATTGCTTGTTTTTCCACTTAACTGTTGAAAATTAGCTACTGCATCTAAGTCTTGTCACTTATGGATAAAACTGATATAATCATTCATGTGCAAGTTTTTGTATGCAAATAATTTTTCAAGTCTGGGCAAATTCCAAGGACTACAATTGCTCGATCTTATGATAAGGATGTTTCTAAAAAATCACTGAAATGTTTTCTAATCTTACCATGGGCATTCCCATCAGGAATGGATGAGAGTTTTTATTTCTTTACAAACTTGACAGTATTTGGTATTGTCAGTGTTTGGGATTTTAGCTATTCTAAAAGGCATGCAGTGAGTGTCATGGTTTGGACATTGAATGTACATCAATGGCCCATGAGTTAGGCCTTGGTCTCTTGGATAGTGCTGCTGAGAAGTAATGGGACCTTTGTGTGGTGGGACTGAGTGAGAGGTATTTATGTCATTGAAGGTGTGCTCTGGAAAGGTGGTTCTCATGAAATTCCTTTGTGTTTCACTCAAGAAGTTTGTTATAAAAACTGTGCTTGGCCCTACCCACTCTTTCTCAGCTCCTAGTTTGTTGCATAATCACTTGGTTGTTTCTGATTAACTCCCTTGACAGACATCCTTCCTATGCCTTGTGGGACCCTCCTTGTGTCTTGAAGAAGCCTTTGCTGAGTATATTCCTTGTTGTCTGGACTTTGAATATACCATTTCTTTGTATGAGTTTGCTGTCTTGGTATTTTGTTACAGTAATGCAAAGTTGACTAATTCATCTTAACATGCAATTCCAAAATGGTATTTTATTGAGTGCCTTTTTGATTCTTTTTTTAAATATATTTTTTATTGTATAGATACTGTACAGAGGGGTTACAGTTACATGAGCAAGGTAATGAGTACATTTCTTATTGAGCATTGTTACACCCTCCTTTATTTTTCCCCTACCATCCCTTTCCTCCCCAGTTCCCCAACTCCTCCCATCCCTTTTCTCCACCCCCCCCAACTCTATGATGAAAACGCTAAAAGCCTGAAAAAGGGAATTAAAGCAGAACTAAGAAAGTGGAAAAGCTTCCATGCTCCTGGATCAGGAGGATTAACATCATGAAAATGGCAATACTGCTAAAGGCTATCTACAATTTCAATGCGATACCTATCAATATCCCAACTTCATTCTTCAAGGAAACAGAAGAAACAATCCAAAAATTCATATGGAATAATAAAAGACCCTGAATAGCAAAAATGATCCTCAACAGAAAGAAAAGTGCTGGAGGAATATCAATACCAAACTTCAAACTCTACTACAAAGCCATAGTAATGAAAACAACTGGCCTTTTCAATTCTTATTTTCTATCTGTGTATTTTGGGGGAGGTGTTCATTCTTTTGTCCATTATAATTGGATTAATCTTTTTCTTTTCTCTTCTCTTTTTTTCATTCTTTTGGTTTTTTTGGGACAGGATCTCATTGTGTAACCCAGGCTAGTCTTGAACTTACAATCTTCCTGTCTTAGCCTCCTGAGTGCTGAGATTAAAGACATTCACCATTACACTGGCTTGAGTTTTTAATTTTCTTTTTTTAAATTAATACTGTTTTATTGTCAAAGTATCATACAGAGGGGTTACAATTACATGGGCAAGATAATGAGTACATTTCTTATCAAGCATTGTTGCCTCCTCCTTTGTTTCCCCTTACCATCTCTGCCCTCCCATCTCCCCCCCACCACGCAAAAGTTGTAATTTTCTTATTATTGATTTTAAAAAGCTTCTCATGTATTTGGGAAACTGTCAATTATGCCTTTTATACATGTATTCTTTTCTAACTGCTCTCTGGTTGTCAGTGATTCATTGTTTTACTCTTATAATGGGTGGTATGCTGTAGCCATTTAAGTTTATATCAAAGGATATCTCTATAAGTATTTATTAAGGAAGCAAATTGAAGTCTACTAACTTTTAAGCCTCTATTGATGTCTTCCAGATGACAATCAATCAGTCAAATACTTAGTCACTTTGTAGGTTTTTAGACAGGTGTGAGATCATACCTGTTAGTAAAATACCTGGTCACTCATTTCAAGGGAGTTCCTACTTTGAGAGATAATTTTAAAAACAGTAAGTCTAGCACTGTGTGAATATCTGGCTAGCCCTTTAAGAAGACAAAGAAGATGGCTTCTTCCTAAGTGATTGATTTGAAATGGCCAGCAAAACTTAAGTCCTTGAATAAAAATATCACTTCTATCATCTATCCCATCTATCCTCCCATGCCACATTAGATATTTATTCATTTGACTCTAGAAAACATTTAATCTTTAAGATGTACCAGGAAAATTCACCATGGAGTGAAGAGGTAGTTATAAATTAAATGTTCATCCATTCATTTATGTAATATTTCATTTTCTTATTTACCAAATGTATATTGGGTCCCTGTTCTGTGATAAGTATTATACTGGATCCTAGGTAAAAAAAAAAAAAAAAGATGAATAGACTATAACTCGTGCCAAAAGTAGCCCAGGGCCGGTGACATGTGTACACCAGTGTCCATGATTCAGTGTAATTTCTGCTATTTCAAGGGTGAGAAGAGAGTAAAGGGGAGTATGGGGCAGCAGGAGTCACAGGAGGCTTGAAGGGGAGCTGGCCATGTGCCACACCTTCATTTCCTCTTCTGAGCAATTTTCCACAAAGGTTTTTAGGGGATTGAGCAGAGTGGCATCTTCAGGACACACTGAAAGGGAGCCTCTAGGGTTCCTCCAACAAGGTGTCTGTGACAGTGGGCTGCTGCTCAGCCTGAAGTGCTGGGGCCTGAGTGGTGTAAAAGGATTGCACTGCTGGAAAGTTCTCCTGTGTCAGGAACCAAAGCTCAAGCACAGGAAGAAAGTATCTGGTTAAGGATACAGCATTTCTGGACCAAGTGAGTGAATATATGAAAATAATGGAAGGCAGATTTTTCATTGCCAGATAAGGCAATTCCACAGATGGAAATGAGAAAACAAGAATGAGCTCTGTAGTGTTTATTAGAATTACAATTATCAGTGTATATTCATCATTTCTCTCTCTGTCTCTCTCTGTCTCTGTCTCTCTCTGTCTCTGTCTCTCTCTGTCTCTGTCTCTCTCTGTGTCAGATCTGTGGCTGCCTAGTATGTCATGATCAGAGTGAAGGAGGCCCACTCATCTCATGGCACCCAGGACAGGAGAGAGAGGAGGGCATAGGGGGAGAGGAAAGGGTAGAGTAACAACATATTCTTCAAAGGCATTCTCCAATGATCTAACCTCCTTGCACTAGGCATTAAAGATTCCACCACTTCCCACTTCCCAACAGGACCATAAGTTGTCACAAAGCCTTTGACACATGGGCTTTTGGGTAGCATTCAAGATCTTAACACTATCATAACAGTTTCTACTGATATGCTTACTGATACATGCTTATGTCTCTCTATAGTAATTTTTCTTCCCTTATCTTTTGGTTCTTTAAGTCATGTCAAGAGAGTTACACATACATGCCTTAATCAATTTCTTTTGTTGGACACCTTCCAAAGGAAAGAGATTTATTTTGGTCATAGTTGTCGAGGTCCAAGAGCATGGGGCCACTCCTCTGCTTGTCTTCTGAGGAGGGTCTCATGCTGTGGAAAAGCAGATGAGATGAGATGCACGTGGAGAGTACTAAGTTTCTCTGAAGACACCTACTCTCACAGAAACCAGCCCAATCTCACCAGTGCAAGGACTCAGTCCTTCAAGCAAAATATAAAGGGCCAACAACGCCTCTCATTACCACTGCCTTAGGAATTAAGTCTCCATAGGAGTTTTGATGAGGTTAAACCACATCCGAACCACAGAAATATCATATGAAGAAGAACCGTTTTCCCTAAAATACTTGAGTAGTTTGCCATTCTCTAAATGCTGCAGTATATGTAATTTATAGATAAAGGTAAGTATGTTGTAACATAATTTTTTTCATCATCAAAATTTACAATTTACATTTACAATCATCAAAATTAGGAAATGCACATGGGTATGTTATAACCAGGTAAACTATAGGTTCCATTCAAGTTTCCTGTTTTTCCAAAATATTTTATTGTAGAAACGTCAATCCAATTCAGGTTGACCCATTGTAACAATGAGACGTACAAGACACTATGTTGAAAAATGAACTTTACAATTTAGACGGGGGGTAGGGGGGTGTAGTTGTGGAAGTGGGAGGGAAAGGATGGTAGGGGAAAAACAAAGGAGGAGGCAACAATGCTTGATGGACTCATTACCTTGCTCATGTAACTGTAACCCATTTGTACAGTATTTTTACAATAAAAATATATTTTTAAAAATCCATCTGAGGATCCTGTGGTGCACTTTGCTGTCATAGTCTCATTCACTGTAGAACGTTTTCTCCATTTCAACACTTGAATAATGAAGGTTAGTTTTTATTAAATGGACATTGTTTTGTGTTTGCCTGTTGTGTCTCCATGATTAGAGTCAACTTCTTAAGCTTATTCAGAAGTGATACTACTCTGTGGGACTTAATGTATCTCCCCCTGCAGCATGGTATGTTCCCAATTTCTGAGGAGGTTAACATTGATTAATTAGAGTGATTTCTATCAATGTTCTGCAGTGGACAATTCCTTTTTTTTCCTTTAGTAATTAGTAAGTAGTTAGATGGGAACCTTTCAGCCTATGTATCAGTCCCATTCCTCATTTAACTTTCAATTTGTTTACTCAGTTATTTGTAACAATGAATAGATTTCTTTAAAAACCCATAATCTGCTATTCATTTTAATCATCCTAATATTCCAAATGACCCCAAATTGACCAATGGAAGCTCCTTACAGCTGCATTCTGGGTCCTTTGGCATATTCTATCACTGTTTGAGCACTTCATGGTTTTGTACAACAGGGCTGTGCAGGCTTATTTTGTGATTGCCCTGCCCCAGTTACTGAGTTAGACAGAGATTTGAGTTTGTTGTGCTCCTTACAAGTGGCTTGTCATTACTCTCAAGGATACTCCATTCAGAACTGAAAAACACTCTTCTGTCTTTCACTCTGTCTCTGTTTCTATTGCTCACACACACACATGCACACCACCATACACACATATACACTAACACACATATCACCTATACACTTCCAGAGAGACCTGGACTGAAAGCTCTGAAATCGGGAGCCAAGATCCCAGTTAACTTCTTTTATCTCAGGTATTTGTTATAGCAACAGCAAGTAGACTATCACAGGGTGCATCTTCGATACATCTTACAGAATAGAGCTATGTGAAATACACTAGAGGTTGTATACAACGGCTCTAGGTGGCTGGCATGGTGATTTTAAATGTGGAGTCCAGGCCCTACTTTATAATTAACAGTAAAAGCACCTACATTCTCTGGATGGCTAAAATAAAAAGTGGATGTGGCTCTTTTCTAGCTTTAAAATTCAACACTGAATTCATCTTATAATATATTATAGTCTACCACCAGCTTTGTGGGCGGATTTCTTTTTTTTTTTTTGCAGAGTTCTCCACATCAGTCTTCCCCAGGGAGGTCTCTGACTAGTGTCAGAGCT
Organism: Dipodomys ordii; assembly: GCF_000151885.1. Lineage (NCBI taxonomy): Eukaryota > Metazoa > Chordata > Mammalia > Rodentia > Heteromyidae > Dipodomys > Dipodomys ordii. Next base: position 5,815,401 of record NW_012267255.1, on the reverse strand, counting down.
GCCTGGTTTGGCAGTTTGGCCACCTTGGCCTGATTTAATCCTCCTCAGGCAGGCAGGATTAGTGTCTTATACACAGAGCTCTGGAAAGAGAGCACACCCTTGTCTTAATAGTTCAAGATAAATCCATGCTGTCTTCTGTCCTGTATAATTCCAGCAGCGTGGCTTGAAGCTCAATTGGGAAATAGCCATAGAGAACATTCCCTTGGAAGCCCTCCAAATGTTAATTCTGGAGATGATGATGGAGCCAGGAGGTGATGAGCCAGAGGGGTAAACGTGGATCACGATGAGATTCTCTCATCTCTCCACACCCAAGTCTGTCTGAGTTTGAGAACACATCAAGAAACTTGAGCAATTTCCACATAAGAACAAGCCAATCACACATAAAATATATTCATTCCAGTTGATATTTGGCCAATGAAAATGAATATACTATAGTGTTTGAAAACGCTCTATACTTAATAATAACCAGACTGAAGAGAATCAAAACAAGATGCAAAACTACTGAAAGATGAAGGACCAAAATTCATAGATCATTTGCCAATTCCAAAGGCAATAGATTTTCATATATAATTTAGCTTGTAGAGACTTCTTACAATATTTGTTATTGAGAATATGATATCCCAGGTGTGGATGACTCGTGCCTGTAATCTTAGCTATTGAGGAGGCTGAGATCTGAAGACTGAGGTTCAAAACCGGCCTGGGTGGGAAAACCTTCAAGACACTCACCTCCAATTATCTAGCAAACATCTGGACTTGGAGGTATGGCTCAAGTGGTGAACTAAGTAGCTTTGAGTGATAAAGCCAAGTGAGATGAATGGCCCTGAGTTCAAACCTCTCTTTTTTGCAAAAGGAACAAAAACACGATGATGTGATTACAGAATTTAGAAATTTACTTGCCCATTTCCCATGGATACTGGCACATATTTGATGCTTGGTTGTTCATTCTTCTGTGACTATGACACTCACAGAGGTGGACTCATGCAACTATTTTTAAAATATTGTAGAATTTGGATTTTCCAGTAGAATTTTATACCAGGTAGAGATAAAATAAATTAATCTTTCCCAAATAAATTAGAATTTACAGTCTGAAAGGTCTTTTTTGCATGAGAGCGTGTTGTTTCTTCCTCCCCAAACACACATACCTTTTTTAGCACCAGGTAAGATAGTTTGGGCAGGAGATTCCTCCTTTACATCCACCCTCCAATCCAGCAGGCAGGTACAGAGCACCATAAACTAGAATGATGCTTCCTTATGTGTGCACTGAGACTTCTCTGCTGCAGCTCAATGCTGCCACAGGGATGATGGCTTGCTTATAAAACTTGGGTAATGGATAGCTAAGATTTATTTTCACATTTATTTAGGACAATCTTCTCCTTGTCACTCTGCCAACACCATCAGTTCAACTTGATGTTGCATAAAAAAGCACAAGCTTTGGAGAAAGAGAAGGAAAAAAATGCTTAGACTTCAATGTCTGCTTTGCCACTCATCAATTGCATGACCTTGGGTAGTTATTGAACATAGCTGATTCTCATTTTCCAATCAGGGACATTGTTCCAGTAAAACAAGATCACATTTGTACAGAGCCTGGCATCTAGTAGGCCTGAAATGCTAATTTTCAGTGGATCCAATTTGCTTTCACTCACCTCAGTCTTCTTGTTTGTAGCCAACCATTTTTTCTTTCCTCTGTGCTGACTGTAACCTGAGGCTAATCAATAATCACTGCGCAGTTGGACCAGTTCTCTGGTGCTGTTATTTGGGCAGGTTTCTTTTTTTATCATATAGGGCAAGTAAGAGTTTGGGATTTTATGAGTGCCCTGGGCTGCCTTCTGCCTGTCCAGAACAGAAATGTTATCTTGTCCGATGATGATGTCAATAGAAACATGTATAATACTAAAGGTCATACATCTGATTTAAGTTTTGTCTGTGTACAATTCATGTAGTCCTGTTGTATGTATTTTCCTCTGGGGCAGGTTCAAATTTACCTTATTCAATTTCTGTGGGTGTTGAGGACAGAGATGTGAACAATTAATGCGATTAACATGCAGAACCATGGTCACCTTTAATTCACAGGGGGCTGCTACCTATCATTAGTTATTACCATCTACTTCAAAAAAATTTATTTTATTGTCAAGATGCTGTACAGAGGGGTTACAGTTACATGAGTAGGACACATTTCTTGTTGAACATTGTTACCCAGTCCATTGTTGTTCTCCCACTATCCCTTCCTTTTCTCCCCTTTCCTCTCTCCCCCAAAGTTGAAAAGTTAATTTCTGAGTTAGTGTCAGAGTATTATTGTTGCAATGGGTCATCCTTTTTACTTCTTTCAGCAGTTTGTTATTTCCCTTTCCTTCCCCAAATCAGATAAACGTATATACAAGATGGAGGGTACCAGAATCAAAGACAGAGGTAGCCAGGGATAAACCAATGGAAAAAGAAAAATGAAATAAAATAAGAAGAAAGACCTAGGTACAGTACATTGTCAAAATCAAGGCTGACATCTGAAAAAAACACTTGTTGTTTCCATGTCTTGGAGTTCATTTCAATTAGCATCATTTTGTATGGTCATATGTACACAGCTTTTGAGCTATTCTAATTCTCTGCCAGGACTATCCTAGGCATATACTAACTATTACAAATGAGGGAAACCATAAAGTCTGTTTCTTTGGGTCTGGCTTATTTCACTTAATATGATTTTTTCCAAGTCTTTCCATTTCCTTACAAAAGGGGCTATGCCATTCTTTTTGATAGAAGCATAAAATTCCATTGTATATATATACCACATTTTCTTGATCCCTTGGTATAATAACAATATTTAATATTTATTTAATAAAACATGTCAGATAAAAAATGGCACCTGCTAGCCAGTGCTTTCTTCTATCACCTGGAATAAAAATTAGGCTCATATAACTCATGGCCTGTGACTCTGTAGCATAATCTACCTACTTTTCAACCTTACTCCCTCATTCTCTTCTGTTTTTCTCTCTACTCCAACTTCACTAATTCTCTGCTCTTTCTCACTTTGCACAATTGCAAGTCCCACTTCAGGATGTTTTGTGTATGTTATTTCTAATTTCAGAATACTCATCTCCTCAAGAGTCCAAGAGACTCTTATCTTCTGTTGATTAGCAAAATGTCAAATTGGAGGCATGGCTCAAGTGATAGAGTACCATCAGTGAGCAAAATCTGAACAAAATCTGAGCCTTGGTACTGGCATCCACACAAACACACACACACACACACATCCACACAAGCATGCACACACACACACACACATATATCAGTATGTTCTTACAGCTTTTAGGATCCCTGGAAGGAAGAGACCTTCACTGGCAGCATCTTCCATGAGCAAAATAAGGCCTAACACAAGAAAGACCTCAGAAAATGATGACTGGTTGGAAAAAAATACATTAATTTAAAATTAGCCCTGAGATCATAATGCAGTTTGCTAAGGAAAGGACTGGGAAACCACTTTCGCTTGAAGACATTGCGATGCTATGTCTCCGTAATAAGAACAAGAACAGCAATGTAATAGCTTTAATATATTGAACATTATACTGCCTTGCTCAGTAGGAACCTATAAATTGTTTGTGATCATTCATGAGCTGATAATTTTATCACTTTGGTCTATGGAAAAATGTGCACTAGTTTGTTATAAGGTTATTACAAAGAAATGTGCTGTTTTGAACTACTATGCAAAGATAGCATACTAAGAAAATTGTATCCTCAATTACTGATGTACAAAGAACGTGGTATCACTAGAGGCTCTTCTACAATTTCAATCTTTTCCTTGGAACATCCCCTAACACTTCCCATGCCTCCAATCTCTCAGCAAACTAGTGTAGACAAAGCCTCCCAAAATGTAGTATTCAGCTTCTAAAACTCAGGTGCTAAAACATCTAAAACTTCAGACAAGTCTGTCTCATCTGTGTGCTCATGAAACCTATGAGCATCAAGTTCCTTCTCCCTAAAATAATAATAATGATAGCGGGTACACCATAGATTGGTACTATTTAAGGTATCAGTGAAATCATTTGCATGTGATTATTCAACAATTGTTATCATAGAAAGAAGGTCTAACTCTTTGGAACTTAAGAAACATGAGAAAGGCAGTTCTTACCTTCTCAAAATGTTCTTTTCTAACACGAGAAAATGAATTTTCACATATAAATGTATATTTGTATGCATATATATCCATATACATATATGTAGACATACAAATATACATATAATTTCCATATATACCTGTCTCTCTCTAACGAAATCTATATTGTATTAATTAGTACAAACCTATATTTGTACTAATTTCCACATCTATACATTGATATCTATATACAGAGAAAGACAGGTATATGAAAATTAGTACAAATTTGCCAATACACAAATTTGAATTGATATCTGCTCTCTGCTCTATAAAATCCCTTTTGAAAAATAAGGAGCAATGGTTCTTATAGTTTTCATTGTGTTTAGCTACATAATTCCACCATCAGGTCTCAACCCTTGGTAAGAATGAGTCTGCAGTATTTGTTAGAATGCATCTGCAGTATTTGTTTTATTATACCGTACATTTTTGTTTATCTCTTCTTTTGGTTTTAAGGAAGTTTGCACCAATTGCTTTGCAGAAAAATCTTCCGCTGTTTCTTGAGTGTTGTTAGAGGAGTGGTTCCATGTGTAGGCGTAGTGATTGGCTTGCATGGGGACAGACCCAAGTGCCACTCAGAAGGAGATATTATGAGCTCATGTCTCTCATAACCCATGGCTACTCTATAACTAGGATTTTTCTCCCCTTTAGTTATGCTGATTATCAGAAACATGGTTGGTTGATCTCATCTAAATGTGAGAGCAATTTTATTAGCATTTCTTTTACTGAGAATGGGCTTTTATTTGGAAGCAAAATACATAATATTTCATATGATTATTCATGTGTTAGAGTGCATGTTAGATGCTGGAAATGATCCACAGAGATTCCAAAAAGAAGTAAAGGAATCCAGTGGCATATCCCTGAAGTGATCTTGAGTCAACTATTAAAGGCAAAAATTGTTCAAAACAACTCTCTCTCCACGGTAAATTTTATAGTTGTATGGAAATGTTTTACACACATATACACATACATACATACACACATATATGTATATATACGTATATATATATATATGTATAAACCCATGTATGTGTATATATATATATATATATGAAATTTCATAGTTGTATAGAAATGTTTTACACACACACACACACACACACACACACATATATATATATATATATATATATATATATATATATACGTGTGTGCATGCATATACCTGTGTGTTTGTCTGAAACTTGGGGAAGGAGCCCAGGTTAAGTTGAGCAAACAAGAAACAGAAAGCAGAAATCTTTTCTTTTACTTGCATGTCTTCATTCACAACAAAATACACTTCTCTAAATTACAAATCAGCTATTTGCCATGTTGGAGTGAGAATGCCTGGGCTGTAATTTTTTCCAGCAGGAAAGTAGGAAATGAGTCATAAAACATTAATACTGCCTTAAAAATAACTTAGAACAGTATGATTCCCAAGAAGAACTAGAGGCGATCACCAGGGGAAAGGAAGCTCCATCTTGAGAGGAGAAATTTCATTAGAGAGGACTTGCCCTTTCCCATGGAGAGCTCTGAGGCTGACTTCTTAAAGCTGGGAGGTCTGTGTTACACTGAATGGGATCCTGATTCCTTCATACATCTGAGGATCACTTCTGCCCTGAAACAGAAGTAACCAAAAAAAAATCAGGTGTTCTTCCCACTCTACACAAAATTGTTCTCACATGTAATCAAGACTCCTTGAGTTGTTTTCAAGTTCCCACAAGTATCCCACAGTGTGGACTTCATTAAATTGGACATGTGTAAACTTTGGTGGACTTGGGTAGAAATTGGCATTAGTGGCTAGTGCCCAGCTTCAGCAGTGAGACAAACCTGGGTTAATATTCTGACTTTCTTAGCTGTGACTTTAATAACTTATGTATAAGCTCCCAAGTTGCTTTCTCTTCTATAAAACTAGGACAGTACAACCTACTTGTAATGTAAATTTGAGAATTAAATGAAATGAAAGCACAAGTGTTTGTGATTAAAAAAATAAAGACACCTTTTAAAAAAATATAAATCACTTTAAGCCCTTGTCTTATTGATTACAGGAAGTCTAATTTTTTGTTGAATCCCTCTTCTCCAAGTTATTTTTGGGAAGATCAGAGAAAATGCTTATAAATTATACAAGTTAAGCCCAGTAGTCATTATTTCCTCTGAATGATTTCTACTCCAGAATTCTTGTGTAACCTTATGCCCTTGTATAGCTTTCTTATTGTGAATAAAAATGAAGCTATGACTGGTCCATTGAGTACCCATGGGTGAATCATCAAAAATTGCCCTCTCTAGATAGATCTAGTCTGTGATGAGTAGACTGGTCCTTTGAATGAATTAGAAAACAATGTCTGCTTTGTCCTAGAGAACTCAGTCCCATTTTGGAATCCATGGTTAGTTGAGGGAAGTTCAGGGTGCATTTGAGTCCCTTACCCCTCTCAGTCACCCAGATAATATAGGGCATTAAAAACAATACACTGAGAGTGATAATCCTGGGTAGTCCCTGTATTCATTTAACATAAAATCCTAAGGCAACATGGATGTAAACAAGAGTTTATTTCCACCTTATACATAAGAAATAAGCCTTTCCAGTTTGGATATATATATATATATATATACACATATATATGTATATGTATATATATCTATGTATATATATGTATATATCTATATCTATCTATCTATATCTATCTATCTATATATATATGTATCTTATGATGCAGTGATACCACTCTTGGGCCTCTCCCCAGAGCATTACAAGTCAGAAAACAACAATGACTCTTGTGCACCATGTTCACTGTTGCATTATTCACAATAGCCAAGCTACAGAAACAGCCCAGATGCCCAACAATGAATGAGTGGATCAAGAAAATTTGGTATACAAATACAATGGAATTTTTCTCATCCATTAGAAAGAGTAATATATCATTTGCAAGGAAAAATAGACCTAGCAAAAATCATGTTAAATGAAGTAAGCCAGGCTCAGAGAGGCGAGATCTAAACTACAAATATATATGATAACACACAAACTGACTAAAGGAGGATATACTTAGGGGAGGAAATCCAGAGGTGTAACTCCTCTGAACAGCTAATGTACAAAATTAATACCAGGAAGTAGAAACATGTTTACTGGAGGGGGGAGAAGATAGAGGGAGAGCACACAAATGGAAGGAGGAAGGGTGATAAATGCAGTCATTATAGTCAATGTACATTATGTAAAAAAAGCACTGTGTAACTTGAGGGAGAAAATGGCGGAAAGCGAAAGAAAGGGTGACATTGACCAAGAAGCACTGTAGTCATAACCTGACTTACGGAATTGTAACCCTTTTGTACAACTATAACCAAATAAACAATACACACACAAAGTAAATAAACCTGTCATTGTTGTTGACTTCATGGAATTATTGCAGTCTAGGCTCCTTTTCTTTTTGTTTCACTGCTCTAAGTCTATGGCTTCCATTGTGTTAAAGTTATCTAATGGGTCATGACAGCTATAGAGTTCATGATGTCTTAATTGAAGTTTAAGTGGGAGGAAGGGAGGAAGGCCAGCATGCTCCTTGTGCACATCAGGGTACTTTTGCCTAAGTCTTATTGAACAAAAATTGATTATATGACCACACTTGTCTGATGAGAAAACTGAGAAATGTTCTTTTCAGCCAGGCTCTGGGTTATAGATGATTCTATTGTTGAGGAGGAGGGAAAATGGATGTTGATCTCAGTAAATAATTTTGCTAAAGACCTTTTCATTCTCAGTTCTGCTTTGCTCTGTGCATGTACTCAGTCAACTCTCATCCCACTACCATCCCCTCCCCCAACTCAAAACAAGTGTGGGTCAGAATTAATAAAATTAAGTTGAATGCAGAAGAGGATAAGAAAGCAGCATTGTAGAGAGCTGGAGACAATGTTGAACAATGGTTAGTAATCAGGCTCTGGAGTCAGCCTGTGTCTAAACACTTGACTGTGATAACGTTCATAGCTGTGAGACCTTCAGAAGCTTTTTTTCCTTAACCTGACCAAGGTCTTTGTGTCCCAATCTGCAACCTGTTGAGGCTGTTATTAGTATTAAATGAGAATTTACTCATGTAGCTCACTTAATGCAGAACAGAATAATTCCTGTAGATCACATTAAAAGATGTAAGAGCCAATAGAATGTGACATACTGATTCAGAATTTTTCTGCTGTTGTTTACAGTGGGCAAAACCCACACAGCTTTTCTGGCTCTGCAGCTGGCAGCAAAGGCTGGAGCTGCTGTAGTCCTGTAGATCTGCTTAGTGTTGGAGCTCAGTGGTAGGCAGTGTCTGCCAGTGTTACAGCTCAGTGGTAGGCAGTGCTGCTCATGTTTCAGCTCAGTATCAGACAATGCCTGTCAATGTTTCAGCTCTGTTTTAAGCCATGCTTACCAGTGTTACCATTTAGCAGATGGCAGGGCCTGCCGGTATTATAGGTCAGTGGTAAGCAGGGCCTACCTCTGTTGCAGTTTAACTGCCACAGATGTTGGCACTGTAACTTTCTTATGTCAGGAGTTCAGTGAATGAAGCCCGGCATAAGGGACAATAGTACATAATTGGAAGATGGTAAGTGGTATGGTAAGATGGTAAGATGGTATGGTAAGTGGAAGGCCTCTTCTGCTCCACTTACCTGTCTGTTCTCTTTTAGGTTCGTCATCCTGTGGCTTTGAGTCTATGGGTTCTTTTATTCAGTGCTGTGATCTGATTGGTTTTAATTAAGTGTTTTGGAAGGCTATGCTTTTGCTAATTCTTAATCAGGTCCCTTCTGCAAATCTACCCAGGGTCTTGAGAAGGTTAGCTAAAACTAAAGGTCTAGAGAAGGGCAGAGACAAGATCTTTAAAACAAAGTTATGTATATGATATATACATATACATACCTGCTATATATACATATATATATGTATACACATATATACACATATATATGTGTATATATATATATATGATTTTAGTGTGCTGACCAAGACATTACTCTGGGGCCCAGATCTTAACTAATTTGCTCTTTCAATACCTCTGCTTGTAGCTCTTGTAGGTTCCATCTATAAGAATACTTCTAGTCCATGCTTCCCTTCTGCAGTGACCTTATGACGTCTTTCCTAACATCAAAAGGCCTCTCAATAATTAACTGCCTACTTAGTTTAACTCTGAATTTGCTCCATCGTATCCTAGAACTGCCAGAAAACCTACACAATTTGAACAGATAGCATAATTATTACTCTTTCTGTCAAGTTGAACATGCTATTTGCTTGCCTTTATCAACCATCATGTATTAATACTTCAATTCCTATTTCCCATTTTGAGGAAATTATCTCGGAGACAAATAGAAATAAAGCAAATCTGCACTATTATTATGGCAAATAACATTAGCCGATTAGACACATCCATCTATCCATCCGTCCATCCATCCATCCATCCACACATCCATTCTTCCATACATACATGTATATTATGCTACTTAATTATTTGAAAATCTCAGTAAGGGACCAGGGAAAAAATAAAAATGCCATAGCTAGGTATGGTGGTATGTTCCTGTAGTCCCAGCTACTTGGGAGGCTGAGGCAGAGGAATTTTTGATCCTAGGAATGTGAGGCCAGTCTGGGCAAAATAGGGAGACACCATCTCAGAAACAAAAGTCATGTAAATTGTTTACAATAGTGATGACTTTGGGAGCTTATAGGCACTTATTCAAAGGTCTTGTCTTGCTTCCCATCAGCTCCCAAGTAGTAAGCGCTCCGTACTTCATGGAACTTTCTAGGTCTCTCAGAGCTTCGCTCAGGCTGTTACCTGTCTAAGTGCTCAGGATGTGAGGTTGGTATTTTCCATCCCTTCCTTCATCTAAGGCCATGTTGTTTTCTATGGTACTATGATGGATAGTGGAAATTTCCATTTCCTCCAGAGAAATTACTCACCCACCCAAGGGTATGGTCTGAACTTGACTCTCCTGACAAGACCATCACAAAGCTTAGAAACATTTCAAAGATTTTTTTCCAACTTAAGTAATACCACATGTAGGCTCTCAAATCCATTCTAAATCTAGGTACATTTTTTTAAAAGTATATCTCTACATCTGCAAGTATATTACATAGTTAATGCTATGTCTAGTTTTAATTGTAGTTATAAACTAAACACTTAGTATCTTGATGTGTAGCATGACCATTTAGACTTAGTTATTTCCCAGGACTCCATCTCCCGATCATACACACACACACACACACACACACACACACACACACACACAAACATGGACAGCCACTAGCTTTGTATTACTAAGAGTAAACTTTCCTGATAAAAGTATGAATCCCTGCTTCCAAAAAGTTGTCCCAAATGCCCCTATCTAGAAAAACTAAAAACTGTCAGCCAATCCCAATCTTTTTACTTAAAAAGATAATAAAAATTCTTTCATTGGACTCTAACTACATATTTAAAGATCTTCTCAAAATTGACCTTATGGGAAGTACTAAAACAATAATTATTTCTACCTGTTTTTCTTTCTCTCTAAAACAAAAGGATTTTCATGGCTTTAAATAAGGGACTTGTATAAGATAAGATTGCAGCATTGTAAAATTAGAATCACGTAAAGGAAAAGAACTAGGCTAACTGCAAAAGACAGCATATTATTGTGAGTTTCCTTGCAGCCAGGACAAAGAAAGAAAACATGCTAAGCTCTGTAACTGAGAAATGAAGAAACACACTGATTCTTCAGGGAACTATTTTTCCCCCAAGGAGTGCATTTTGTAAGGTATTTCCTGATAGAACTGTTTATAGAAGGCACCGAGAGGCATAATAGGCGGTGTCCTTGAGAAAAGACTGACAAAGTCTATACCAGTTGATTTCATATGGCTACTTCTTTTTTTGTGTGGCATTTTCATCGTTTATTCATGATTGATTAAAATCTACCATCCAGCATACATAATATATATGTATTGGGTTAAAGATAACAAACAGAAACCATCAAGATCATATGGCTACTTCTTAAAGGGACATCTTATTTGTATAATCTTAGTGATTCTAAGGACGACAGCTGGACTGCTGCTGAGGTCTATTGGGCTGGTAGACAACACAATGCCATGTGCTTTGGGCTTCTTTGGGGGCATTTAAAGATTAGCTATCCTTTTCAGAGGGTATTGTTAAGATCTAGAGGCATAGTTGATAGAGACTATTGGAAATATCTAATTTAAAAGTATTTCTGAATTCATTGAATTAGAAATGTTTGTAAATGAATACACATTTGTTTTCTAAATGTATTTTATTAAAAATATTATAAAGTACAATGGTCAACTGGTAAAGAGAAAACCCATCCTCACATAGCCTTAATATGGTTACTGATGTGATATTTACAATACCTGTGAATTCTACTGTCATATTTCTTTTGAAAGGCAGAGCTAGTGCTCCTTCCTTTAGCATTGGACTTGGTGAATTGACCATATATATCCTAACAATAGAATACTGTGGCAATAAAAATATGTCCTCAGTCTCAGTCAGAGAGGGTTTCTCTTAGATAACTTGCTCTTGTGCATTCCAACTGCCACTTCATTGGTGTGTGTGTGTGTGTGTGTGTGTGTGTGTGTGTGGAGAGAGAGAGAGAGAGAGAGAGAGAGAGAGAGAGAGAGAGAGAGTGTACATGTTGGCCAGTCCTGGGGCTTAAACTCAGGACCTTGCACTCTTGTTGTAGTTTTTTTCACCCAAGGCTGGTGCTCTACCACTTGAGCCACAGTTCCATATCCAGCATTTTACCATTTAATTGGAGATAGAGGTCTCTTAAATATGTCTGCACATCTTGATCCTCAGATCTCAGCCTCATGAGTTGCTAGGATTACAGGTGTGAGCCACCTTCACTTGGCCAGCTGTCACTGTGTAAGGATAATTGGGCCATAGGGCAAGGGATTGGGGCTTTATCAAAAGACAATGGTAACTGAGGCCTTCTGCCACCAGCTGCAGGAGGGAATCTTCTTAAATACAGGTCCTGAAGCCCCTGCCCACCTGTCACATGACAACAACCCAGGCCAACAGCCTGACTGTGACCTCATGGGAGGTTGTCAAACAGAATCTCTGAGTACGGGCACTCTCAAGTTCCTGAACTGCAGAGACCGCGATGATAGATGCTAATTGCTTCAAGGAGATGTGTTTTAAGGGCAATTCAGCCAGTGTCCCAAGTAGGTTTTCTGAATTCCATTGTTTTTCCTCCTGAAGTAGGGATTCTTTTGGTCTGTAAGCCAAATGTATATGCATCTGTCTGCAAAGGTTTGTATTGAGTGGCTAAAGCAATTAAGAACACAAACTACAAAGCCAGTTTACCTGGACCTAAGTCCTGTCTCTTCTTTTTCTATATGACTTTAGTATGTCTTACTTTGTTTTACTCACTTATTACGGGGATACGATAGTAGTACATGGGGTTATTGCAAAGATTAAATGAAGTAATAAGTGTGCAGTGATTTATAGAGTATTTGGTGCACAGTAAGCACTATAGAACAGCAAGTGATGACAAGACCATGAAACTATGGGCAATTACTTTTAATGGCTATATAATACTATCTCTAGATACACATATTTTTCTTCTTTGTTCTTCATACAATTGGTTATCTGGACATTTTTGCCTTTATAAATGATGATGTTATAATCATAATTAAAAAATAGTACTTTGTCAGATAGAATCTTTCCCAGAGACAGGAACTAGCCCAAATATTCTTTTGAAAATGGTGTAGGCCTTCAAAAATTCTGAAATTTAGACCTTCAACCCCCCCCCCAGTGTCAGCTTCCATTAATGAATGACTTTACAGTTTCAGGTGTATTTTGTATATGTCTCTGGTGACCTTGCATTAGCAGGTGAGCATGTTGTCTTGAGTGGGGATAATCCTTATGTGGGGACTTTTGGAGACCTCTGACATGGATAGCAATGGAATTTAGTTCTCTCAAAATGCACAAGTGTGCAAGATACAAACAGCAGACTCTGTAGAGTGGGTGGCTTGGGCTCATTTTCCTCAATTGTAAAATTCTTTCCTCCTCCTCCCCCTCCTCCTCCTCCCTCTCCTCTTCCTTCTTCTCTTTCTCCCCCTCCTCCTCCTCCTCTTCCTCCTTCTCCTTGATCTTCTTCTTTCTCTTGAACTATAGCTTCATTTGTGGCTTTATCACTGGTTAACTGGATGTAAGAGGGCCATAGATTTTTCTGCCTTGTCTGGCTTTGAACTGTAATCCTCAGATCTCAGAGTATTGAGTAGCTACTATCACAGGTATGAGCCACCAGAGCCCAGCTCTCAACTGGAAATTTATAAGATAAAACTTTTCACCTATGAAGGACATAGAGAGAGTATAACAAAATAGCCTTTTCCAAGTACAAAGTAAGAAGATGAAGATAGTTATTCCTATCACTGTGATATTACTGGAGGCAGGAAATCATTGTTTTTTTCTCATTGCAGTTTTGCCTGTGACTAAAAGATTCACAGGCTTCATGCTTCTCCAGCTTCTAACATCTAATTAGTATTCAGAAGATGTCAATTGGGTGAACAAACTACTCTTCCAACAGTGGCTTGTGTGGCCTCGGCAAAGTTGTTCACATCTGTGTTCTTCAGCTATACCTCCCAATGCCACTTCTGCATGAAAAGGAAAGCCCTCTGGGATTAGTTGGTTTAAGCTAGAGCCATTAAAACTTCAATGTTTGCCATGATCATGGGAGAGGCTCAGGGATGTCACTTGATGCTATTCTATGGGGCTAGAGAAAATGGAGTAAAAATATTAACTTATCTCAGTGTTTCTTAGTCTTTCTTGGCACCATACTGGCTTCTATCCTCCCCTAAGCCTTGTCTACTTTCTTCCATCCAAAAAGATATACATGCTTCTCCCAAGTATCACTTTAGGGCTGTAATCCAAAGGTTTCTCTTATCTGCAATTCACTGTGCACTTGCCACTTGGCAAAGCCTGCAAACGGTGCTGTGACTGTTTTTATTGTCAGGATTAAAAAATAGCCATACCAGTAATAAAGTTTTCTTTATTGCTGTGACTATTGGCAAAGGCAAACGTCTTGGGGAGATTGACTGCCTGAAAAGCTTCATTATGCTGTGAGAATATTTTTGATAGGATTTCCATAGTTCCTGACTGACTGTCAAACTTCACTGTGTGGCTTTTGAAAGACATCCCCTACCCCTCCCTAGTAGGTGCTCAAATTCATGAAATGTTCAGGTCAGTGGTTCAGTACCTGATCTTTCCAAGTAATTAGCAGGTAGAATTACCAGGTACAGGCAATGTTTGCCTGTAATCTGTCAATAGGAACTGCAGTGGGGCTAATTTTCACCTAGAGTGGCCCTGCAAGCACATGGAATTAAAGTGTCAATGGAAATTTCATGTCCAACTTTTGCCCCTCCACCCACTCACCTACTGCCAGCTGGTGAAATTTCCCTTTAGAAATCCAAGTTCAAAAGTGAGACAGATATTTGGAACATGTAAATATCAAGGAAAAATATTCTTTAGCCACCCCCAAATATGTAAAAACACTTAAGGCTCTACACATTATGTGGTCATTTGATACCAAACTGTAGAGTCAAGGCAGAGAGCCTGCATCAGATCTATGTAAGAGAGAGAAAGCCTTTGACTAAGTTGCAAAGCTTCAAAGTGCCAGCCAGGCTGGTGGCATGGCTGGAGGAACAAATGCAAGAGTCTTTCAAGGCTCACTCATGTTTGCCTGGTACTGCCAAGCTTTGCAATTTTGATTTATATCTTTTCTCTCTTAATGCTTCACTGAACTGTTTTCCAGCTCAAGATAGGTAGATTTGCCAAATCTACAAAGTCTGTATTGCACACAGAACGTGCCTAGATTTATAGAACACTTGTCCAGGAACATAATTTTCCAGCAGTAGAGTATAGTTCTTGGCTAACTTGAGTCTTTGTGACCTCTCTGAGCTCCAAGCACTTCCTGCTCCATTCTCCTATTTATCTTTCCTCTTTGAAGTCCCCATTATTTGCGGGGGAGGGGGATAATTCTTTGCTTTGTATATTTAAGGATAGAATCCCAATTTCTTTCTTTCATTCCTTTTTTTCTGCTCTCCTTTTACATTTTTCCCCCTTCCAACTACATGTAGAACCAAGGTTCCAGAAGCCCATATGTGAATTCACAGATGGCTATTTGGGTTGGTTTTGTTTCTTATATTTTTTCCTTGCCATTTGAATCATTTAGGCAATGTGCTTATTTTCTAATACAGAATTAAAAAAAATTCTAAATAGACATTGTTGTCATAGGGTGCGTAGTGATTTTTTTTTCAGGTAGTACAGTCAATGTAGTTTGGTAATGGTTATTATGACTGAGGCCCAGATGTGAGGTTTTACTTGCAGTGGCTTCCCTGAAGATTTTACTTCAAGTTCAATGCTAAAATGCTGTGGATGCAACATCTGGTATTGGACATTAGTTTTGAGTTTATAACTTATCAAGATAAATAGATTCTCTTCACAGGTAAAAAGAAAACTTAAGGTGAAGAGAGTAATTTCTTTATATCTGCTCAAGTGGTTTACCTCTAATATTAATCAGCTTTTTATTGGGGAGTAAAAAAAAAGGTGCAGACAAACAAGTGCTCCCAAAACAGCTTTGTCACAGCCATTCAAAAGCTCTCAGTTTTCTACAAGTGATTAACCAACTTTGCTAGCACCATTTACTGGAGAGGCTGTCTTTCTTCCATTCTATTTTTTTTAACTCCCTTATTGAAGACTAGATGGCTATATGTCTGTAGGTTCATTTCTGGGTTTTCAATTCTATTCCATTAGTCCTCAGGTCTGTTCTTGTGCCAGTACCAAGCTGTTTTGATTACGATGGCTTTGTAGTAGAGTTGAAATTGGTATTGATATTCTTCCAGCACTGTTCTTTCTGCTAAGAATTCTTTTTGCTATTTGGGGTCTTTTATTGTTCCATATGATTACAGGTGTGAGCCACTGGCGCCTGGCATTTTGACGATGTTAATCCTCCCAATCCAGGAGCATGGGAACTTCTTCCACTTTCTAAGCTATGCTTTAATTTCCTTTCTCGTTTTTAAAGATTTCCTCACAGAGATCCTTCACTACTTTAGTTAATTCCTAGGTATTTTATTTTTTGTGGGGCTATTACAAATGGAATTGCATTCCTGATTTAAGCCATGCTTTTCTCATTGGTGGCATACAGAAAAGCCATTGATTTTTGAGGGTTCATTTATTTTGTTTTATTTATTTTTTTGGGTCCAGTCGTAGTGCCTGAACTCTGGGCCTGGGCAATGTCCCTCAGCTCTTCAGCTCAAGACTAGTGCTCTACCACTTGAGCCACAGCACCACTTCTGGCTTTTTTCTTTTTGCTTATGTGGGCCTGATGCATGCAAGACAAGCACTCTACCACTGAGCCACCTTCCCAGCCCCTTGAGGGTTAATTTTATACCCTGCTACTTTGCCAAAGCTTTGAATCAGCTCCAGTAATTTAGGAGTGGAGTCTGCTGGATTCTTTAAATACAAAATCATGTCATCTGCAAAGAGGGAGAGTTTTACTTCATCTTTCCCTATTTGGATCCCTTTTATGTTTGCATCTTGTCTTATTGCTGTAGCTAGGCATTCTAATATTAGATTGAAGGGAAGTAGAGAGAGTGGACATCTTTGTCTCGTTCCTGATTTAAGAGGAAATGGCTTTAGTTTTTCACCATTAAGTATAATGCTGGCTGTAGGTTTGTCATATACAGACTTTATTGTATTGAGGATTAAGTGAAGTAAGCCAGGCCCAAAGAAACATAGGTCCCATGGTTTCCCTTATTTGCAATAACTAGTATATATCTGAGACAAGCAGAAAAGGTCAGATAAGTTGATGTTAGGTGAAATGAACCCCAAGATAAGTATTCAAATGTTTTTTCTTTCTTGAGATTGTTTCTAACATATTTATAAGATGATTTCTTTGTTGCTTTGTATGTCCCTCCCCAACGGTATAACCTCTGCTTTCATTGTATTTGATGTTGCTATAATTTGTGGAGGGGAAGGGCAAAAACAAACCGTTTAAATAGGTATACAGGTGGACCCACTGCAACAATGAAATGTACAAGACGTTATGTCGAGAAATGAACTTTACAACTTTGGTGGGGGGAGGAGGATTGGTGGCAGGGAAGAGGATTGGGGGGGAGAGATGGGAAGGGATGGGAAGGGGAAACAAAGGAGGAGGCAACAATGCTTTATAAAAATGTACTCATTACCTTGCCCATGTAATTGTAACCCCTCTGTACAGTATTTTCACAATAAAAATTTTTGAAAAAAAATAGCTCTTCAGTGTTAGTGGGTTATCATGTAAGAGGAAAATCAAGTTAAGAAAGGAAACCTAAAGTGGCGTTGTGGTTCAAGAGGTAGAGTGCTTGCCTTGAGCTGAAGAGCTCAGAGACATCATCCAAGCCCAGAGTTCAAGCCCCATGACCGACCAAAAAAAAAAAAAAAAAAAGAAAGGAAACCTTCCAGAAACTCTATAATGTTCTGATGATTAAAATACCATTTCCCTCCATCCCTTGTACTAAACAGCTATTAGCAAATTTGCAATGATCCTCAGTCACTTTTGGTATAAAGAATAGAAACCATGTTGTAAGCCTATCCACCATATGACTGTGTTCCATTGTGTAGGTCTCTCCCTGATGGGGGATTTTTGACAAATTCCGTAGCAACCTGACAGATGTGTCATAATGCCTAATCCCTTCAAACCCCCCTAAAGCTCTTAGAAAGTGGATGTTTAAAAAGAGCAAACGAGGCAACCTGCTGTTCTTCTACGGAGCCTTTTCAAAGACTTCAGTGTCTGTACTACTCTCACAATCCTTCCTTTCTGAAGAGCAGTAGAGAATAGGCAAGAGGTAAGTCTGGGTTTTGCAACAGTGATTAGAAACAGGAGGGAGATAGTATTTCCCTGAAGCTGAAAGGATAAAAATGGAAAGAGGTGAACCTAAACGATCTTGCCTTCCCTCACCCCAAAGCTCTACCAGCTCCATAAGAAGACTGTTTTGGCTAAACCATGCTGTGGCAGCATGCCTGCATAGCTAAGTGAAAGAAATGTCCTCTGGATTGGAATCTGACAGGGCAAGAGAATAAAAACTGAGATAGTCTCATAATGAAAGAAACGAGTTGCCCCTTCCCCAACCTGCTCAGTGTTTTGGAGCTCTGGCTGGCTTTTTGAATTGCACAAATCCACACTCGATGTGAGGCACTGTGCCAGGCTCAGGAGAGGCCAGGAGGTGCTTTCATGGAGCACAGTGACACCCTCGGAATTGCACACAGTTGTGAGGTCTGCTTCTCAGACATTTGGACAACTGCCACGAGGCAGGGAGAGAGGAAATTGGGCCAGTTTGCATTCTGTTACAGACCAGCCTTTTGGATGACAGAATTCTTTCCAATCAAAATGCCATGGATTACTCCCTGCTGTGAGCTAATAGGGTGCTAATTAGCATATTTCATTTATTTACTTAACTGGGATAAAAACCATTGGGCACGTGGCCCACTTACAATGGTTTCCTGGGGAAAGCCATGAACTGCTCTAAACACTACCTCCATATGCATTAAGGACACCAGTTCACAGAATTATAATACCATCTCCTCTTACCCTCAACTCCTCTCCTCCTCCTTCCTCTCCTCCATACACACACACACACAGAGCACAGACAAGGGCTAGTCTAATCCGCTTTTCACTTCAAAAGCATTTGAGATGGGAAATGAAATTGCAAAGTCATTTCCTATAGTCATCTCCAGTGATAATTTTTGGCCATTGTATGGACCACTTGATTGACTCTAGGCCTCAATAGAGGCAAGGACTTTGGAACTCTTTGTCACTCTGGTATGAAGGCCTATGTGCTGAGTAAGCAACAATAACAAAAGCTGAAAAACAGTCAGTGTTCTACAGAGAACTTGGCCTAGGTACTCCAGAAAGTTCAAAAGCAAAGCAAAATGAAACAAAGAACAAATACAACCTTACACACTAGGAATAGTCTTATAATTTAGTAAAAGAAAAATCATTATGTACAAAAGCAAAAGTATTTCTGCGTAATCTTTATTTACCAAAGACTTGGTTAATAGGGCCATGATCCTGAATTGTCCAAGCCTAAAATGGTTGGAGTCCCCATGACTATATTTTTCTTTGTACCTGTCAGTCACTGAATCTTGAATTTTTATTTCCTGATACTTCGCTGTAGGTCGTCTCTGCTTTTCCCTTGTCACTGAGCTGTTCAGGTTAAGTCACCTGCCACTCAGACTCTATGTTCTTTGGACATTAATATCAACTTTATGGGAATGGTAGAGAGCTGCTAGAAACTCAAGATTTTGGTATCTCTCCACCCTCAGGATGAAGCAGACCATGTGTCAACAAGCTCTCAGGTAACTGGAGTGAGGCAGAGATATGCTACCATGGCCTGTCACCCCACTTGCTCCCCCATCTGTTTTCTCTCTACCAACATCCTCTACATACCTCTCTTCATATCTCATTTTGCCACTCTTTTGCAAAACTTTCCATAGTGCCCTGTCAACTACCGAAAAAAGTCATGTAGCAGATGGGCTATTTTCAGCCTACTATATCAGGTAGTCCCCAGGAATAGTTTCATTTTTTTTTTGTACAGAACATAGCATCTATGTTATCTTTTCTCCTTTTTTTGTACTTTTTTTTGGTAAAAATACTGTACAGAGGGGTTACAGTTACATGGGCAAGGTAATGAGTACATTTCCTGTTGTCTGATGTGGGAGAAAATATTTGTAGTCAATCCCTGACGAGCCCATTCCTTTCTTGCTATTTCAGTTATTTTACATCTAAACTATGATTTGACATTCTTTGCTTCCCCATGTCTGATACAGTGATATTGCTAATACATAGCTTCATGATATCTTCTGTATGTTAATTGGCTATTCATGAATGTCTGCAGTACAGATCTTCAGGCATCACCATTGCATTATGCTGGTAATCACCAAGAGGCTGGGTCCCAGGGTTTCAGACTAACACTAGTTTTTCTGCTTTTGGAATTTGATGTGTATGAGAAGCATTGTGTGATCTTTGTGATAAAGGATAAGCAGGGAGTCAGCTTTGGGCCAGCTGTCTTTCTCTGTCTTTTAGTTATTTTATGAACCCATCTGGGCAATACAGAAATATTTGAATACACTTTGTGTTGTATGGAAACCGGACAGCCGCCAACTATTGGGCACTACTTGAAGTTCTTAAATCTACTTTTCAACTTCTTTTTCTTCTAACATCTTCTGACACCCCTCAATTATGCACTGTGCTTTATTAAATAAAATGTAACTTCAGTGGGTAGCAAATTAAAGTGATCTTTTCTTTTAAAACTTTTACCATATTTTACTTTTTGTTTTCCTGACTAAAAGTTCTTTTCAGAGCAAAAATATTATGATCCTTCATTTGTGGAGCCTACAAAATGTCATATAATCACTACCTAGCCCCTTTCTGAGTTTGTTAAACCGAAAGAAGAGGATTCTCTAGTTTTATTTGTTACTGGAAGTATTGTGGAAACTACCAATAATTTAATGTACTATGGAGACTGCCAATGATTTAATGTTATAGCCCACTTTTTGGTAAGAATTCATCTTAATTACTAAACTTTCCAAAAATATCATTGAAGATATTATTTTCAAGAAAATTATAGGATGGCAAAAAGTCAATCTCTGATTCATTGATTGACTGACTTGCTTTTAGTACAGTGTCAGGTGTGAGCAGAGAGTGACAGAGAGAACTTATAATTTATTCAACGTTATCGTTCACATATAAACATGTGAACAATACAGATGGTCCTTGACTGAAAATTGTTTGACTTATGATTTTTTTGGACTTTATGATGGCTTAAGAGTAATATATATTCAGTAGACATCATACTTCCCATTTTGAATTTGATCTTATCCTGAGGTAGCGATAATGGGGCCCTGGTCCCTTGTGTTGCTGGGCTGTGGCAAATTAATGCAGCTCTCATCAACTAGATGATTGTAAGGGGAAAGAATTCATTCTCTGTTGTGTTACTGACCTACTATGTCTGGTAGATTAGGTGTATTAAATGCATTTTCAATTTCAGGTATTTTCAACTTACAATAGGTTAATTGAGACACAATATCACATGTCAAGGAACATCTGTACTCATCTATCTTTCATTGACAACGCCTTCAATAATAAATGTATCCACATCTGATATCTAGTCTGTTTTCCTGAACATCTACCAATTTTCTACTAGAAAAATAACCATGAAGTGATCAACAGCAAGGTGGCTAAAGTCTCTATTCAAGTATATGTTTCCTAAAGGAAAAATAAAAATGAACTACTTTCAAACCTGGCACCAATGGCTTATACCTGTAATCCTAGCTATTCAAGAGGCTGAGATCTGAGGATCATGGTTCAAAGCCAGTCTGGGTGAGAAAGATCATGAGACTGTTATTGTCAATTAACCACCCAAAAGCCAGAAGTAGAGCTGTTGCTGAAATGGTATATCACCAGTCTTGAGATTAAAAGCCAAGGGACAGCACTCAAGCCCTAAGTTCAAGCCCCAGTACCAGCACAAAAATAAAACAAAAGAAAACGTTTCTTAAGTGGACAACTCTGATGAACGTAATTAAAAATTACACTAGCACTATATAATAATATGTATAAATCTTGTGAAATATACATGGTATAATACACCCAACTCCAAAGAAATTACATGAGTGCTATATTTTCTATGTCCCAATGGGTTGGTGCTTCCTTGAGCTTCTCAGAAAAGACCTGATACAAAGGGGCATGAAAATGCAAGTGTAATCTCTGGATGTAGCTTTCTGGGTTGTACACTTTCCAGTGGACCAAGTACGAAATCTGATCATGAACTCTCCATGAATCTATGAACCTAGAACATTCTTCTGTTAGTACTCTAGTCTGTTGGTAAGCAGAGTATAAGGAGAACATCAAGGGAAAAATGAAAACTGTATTTGGAATTCTAGAAACACTGATGAAAAACATGCCTTTTTCTCCAGACTGTCTTTCATGAAAACATATCTAAAGACTTCTTGAACGCCAAGAATGGAAAGAAGAGGTCTTTTATTTAACTTTTTGTGAATTTTTTCCTGTTTTTTCCCCTTTGTCACTGTTTTTGATTACTTTTTTTTGGGGGGGGCAGTCGTGGGGCCTGAACTCTGGGCCTGGGCGCTGTCCCTCAGCACTTCAGCTCAAGGCTAGCACTCTACCACTTGAGCCACAGCACCACTTCCAGCTTTTTTCTTTTTGCTTATGTGGTGCTGAGGAATCGAACCCAGGGCCTCAGGCATGCAAAGCAAGCGTTCTACCACTGAGCCACCTTCCCAGCCCCACTTTTTTATTTCTGTACCTTTTGTCTGTGTCTAAATTTATATGATTTTGAGTATAGAAGGGGAAGCTCAGAAATGATGGGGCAAAAGGTGAACTAATTCAATAATGATGATCTAAATTAGGCACTATGTTGAAAATGAGCTATACAACTTGTGTGGGAGGGGGATCAGGAGGGAAAAGCTGGAAGAAAACAAGGGAAGAGGTGACACTGTTCAAAAAGAAAGGTGCTCAATACCTGACTTACATAACTGCAGCCCCTCTGTAAATCACTCTTACAATAAAATCTTTAAAAAATGAATTTCCTAGAGGTCATTCAGAATATAATTTATTTTCCATAGCCTATGATAGAAGAAGAGGTCATAATATAAAATTATTTACTCTAAAGAAGAGAGTTGTGGTTTAGGAAGAAAAGTGAGCTACACAAACCCCAGGACATGGCCTAAGTTTGCTCTGCAAAAATTTGGAATTGGAATTACTCAGGAGTCCAGTTGATAAAATTAGTTAGCCTTGAGTCAAGAAAAAATCCAGTGGAGTAAAACACGACTCCGATTTTCAAACAGTTCTCAGATAATGTTGGTGAACTTCTAGGATCTTCAGTTGCATGCGAGTCCATAGAAATAGACAAGGCACCTTATTAAACATGAGCAGCAGTGACAGATTAGTGAAATAGAAATATAGATGAAGTTCCCTTTGGATTCCAGTTCTAGAAATAGAATCTTTATTTTTTTTTGGGTATCTGGCACTTGTGTAACAAAAAAGAAAAAGTGTTTTCTTCAGGATTTCAGGTCCATGTCACCTGCAATAGTCTAGCAGCCTGCAAGGAAGGGGGATAAGTTACAAAGCAGCCTGACATTTGCAGGGGTCAGATTTCCAGGAGTTCAACTTGATTAGAAACAGAGGTCCCCAATATGGAGCTTCCCTGGGCCTATTTGAGGTGCATGGACAAAGACAAATCATGTGTTCTTCACAGAGGATGTGGCAGGAGTTTATGGACTAAATCAGAGATCATAAAATATTAGAGAAAATTTGTACAAAATAGAGGAGAGAATGTGGTTGGAAGCTAGTGTCTTGTGAGCCCTGAGTATTTTCATTGCCTTGAGAGCACTTAGTCTGCCGTTGATGACTCTCTGGTTGACCTCCATTCATCCAAAGTTTGTTGTTTTATTTTTGGTGAACTGATCACAGATGAGCGGTTTGACTGATCACAGATGAGCAGTGGGAGAGATGTTCCATGAGAATGATACACTTAAAAGGCAGCACTAGGTAGAGATGATGACATGAGACAGTATAACCTGTCAGTCATTAGAAGCTAGTGATGCTCTCATACAGGTGATGCTTGCATTGCTCACTGTAGATATCTTGGCAGGAGTAGCAATCTCTATTTTGTTTTAAGAGAGGAGCCTGGGATACACATAGAATGAATAAAGAGGTTAGTTACCTCCTACTCTGAATTGGTGTTCCTGAACTTTTTAGGACCCTTTGGCTTTCATTTAGGAGAGAATCAAGGATGTAAAGTTGATTCTGTATTACTTCTATTCACAAGATGGAGCCAAGTCTTCGGATTCACTGCTAAAAGCAAACCTACCAAAAAGCTGGCATTAGGGAAGGGAGAGTCAAGGATTCATTAGAAGAGGGAGAAAATACTGGCAACAGATAGCTGGGATCAAGATTAAACCTAGGTTTTCAGGAATATGAATCATGGGACTCTAAATAAAGGCCTTGGAACAAAGGGAAATATGGACACCAGATTTCTTACTATTCCTTGCTTGATTAGAGTAGTTTCTTGCATTAATAATACCACAAGAAAGGAGAATGGGGCTTAGAATAGAATAGAAAGCGGGTTAAATCGGCCTGAAATTTTGGGTCCTGAGATTCTAGCCATGTATCTATGATGCAGGCCCAATTGTCTAATCACTCTGAGCATCATATTTTACCTAATCATGGTTAAAGATCTGAATATGGCAGGAGATTAAAAACTTGCTATGAGAGTGGGTGGCAGTTCCGTAGATAGCTCATCTGTGGATGGTGGTGGCCTTCCAGTCAAAGAAAAGGAACAGTGACACAAGCTCCAGTCCCAGCCCATCTTTAGTCATCAATGATCGATGAATATGAGTTTCAGAGGAGTTTTGAAGCTAGATCGCTGTGGGTTGAGGCTTTGTTATCCTAGTCACTGTTATTTGACTATGAGGAGTTTCCACTGAAGTTTTTTTGTGTCAAAGGTTTGTCTCTAGGGTGGTACTATTGAGAGGAGGTACTGTGGGCTTTTAAAGGGTGAATCCTAGTGAAAAGGTCTTAGATTATTGAGAACGTGTTCTCACTGCTTCCTGGTTAGTGGTAAAACCATTTGCTTTGTCAACCATTTGCTCCCACCAACTATGCTGCCTTTCGAAAAGCTCAATGCAATGGGTCCATTGAATTGTGTATTAGAAACTCCAATTCTAGAAACCCAAATAAATTTCTATTCTTTAAAAGTAATTTCTCTCAAGCATTTCATTATAGTGATAGAAAGCTGCCTACTACATTGACTTTCCCATTCCTGAAAGCCTTCAGACTCAAATATTTGTTTTCTACATTTTCTATGTTACTGGAATATGAGGGGCAAGTAAAACACAGTACTGCTAGAGAGGTGGGCAACATTCTTGTTCTCCTTGGATCTTGCCGATGCACCAGAGGCTATCTGTTTATGGACAGGTCATAAGATATATTTCTTGGTAAGGTTTCAGATGAGTGGTCTCTGTGACCCCTTCTCTGCCTCATGAAAAGGCTAGCAGCTCATGAGACAGGTATTGGATGCCTGGAATTTAATATCTCACTGACTAAAATGTTAAGGACATTTGTTGGTTCAATGAGGCTAAAGTGAATAAATAGACTCTCTTTTAAACAATAGTGTATACAATAGATCAACCATTTTCCCAAACATCTGCTTTGTTTTGTTTTCCCTAACTGCTAGTGTTGGCTTTAGCCCAAAGCTGGCAGACTTAAAATGCTTTGAACAGCTCTTGGGATATTACACTTTCATTCACATCTAGTAGGAAATGAAAACATCTTTCCTTTCCTAGAAGGCCTACACATCAACCTCTGTTGTCTCATTGGCCCAAACTGGATTATATACCAGTTGTTGAACCAATCACAACACAGCCTGGAAGATGGGTGACACATATAAGATTAAATTAATCAAGGTCTTTTACAGGTATTTAAACCACTAATTACTAAATAAATACATGGTGATAAACTAACATAGTCACAACTTTTAAAATAGATGTATTCTGAATTTGAATATAAGGAAATATTAGTTTTCTATTCATTTCATGGATAACTAGATAAAGCATAAAAGACTTGTCAGTATGGTTAATGTTGAAATTATGTTGGGAGACAGGAAATACTGCTCAGTGGTAAAATATGTGCTTAGAGTGTACAAAGCTCTGGGTTTAATCCCCAGCACAGGAATAGAAAAAAGTACCATGGGTGGAGTTTGCCGAAACCATATTTCTTTGAATTTTGAAAATACCTTATCTCTAGATAGCTACCTGGTCTTCTCTATATGATTTGTGTGAACTCCTGCATTGATACAGGAGGATGGAGTGGATAAAGGTGCAAGAATCTTTTTCTCTATAATTTTAGAAAAAATGCACAGGAAATAGTCTACATTCTTCCTACCATAAAGCAAATAATAAAGCCACATACTTGAAAAATAACTTCTCCTGATAGACAGCTGGAAAGCACTATAAGAAATAAAAGAGCAGAGATGGGAAGTCTGAATGGAACTGGTTTCTGATCTCTGCATCTCTACTCTCCCACATTCAAGCTATGTTACCTTGGTCAAATTATGTCACATGTGTTAGGTCTTTAGTTGTAAAATCTAAATGAAAAGGCTTCCTTTCCATTTTACTGGTTTGCCATCAGGATCAAGTAAGAAAGATATCTGAAAGTGCTCTCTAAACAGTAAAGGGTTTTCTGGATATAAGCAGCTACTACTACTACTACTACTACTACTACTACTACTACTACTACTACTACTATTTGAAAGACAAATTTGCCTCTATAGTCCTAGACACGTTTTGGGTTTAAATATCTCTTACTTATTTCTTCTAGTAGATGATATCTACTCTAACATCTAGTTCAACTTTGGTACCTTTTCATTATATTTTTCCTAGTGACAGTAGAAGAAAGTTCATACATGGGCTGAGAGTTAAAGAGACATGGATTCCCAATGGTCAGCTTTGAGGGTACTGTTGAGTTTCAGCTAAAGCCATATCCTTCTTCTAGTTCTGTAGAATTTTAATGGCAATGATCAGTGCCAACTTCAGTGCCCTATGCTACTGATTAGCTTGTTCACATGTTTGTGGAAAAAAGAATCTGCAAAATTTTAAGAAAAGATGCATTAGCTGAGGATATCTAATTTATGAACAACTTCAGAGAAAGAACTCAGAAATTTTGATCTACATGGGACAGTACTTGTAGTTACTGCATTTTTAGTTTTATAGGAAAAACTGAATAGGTGAGAAAATGGATTTCAAAGCTAATGAGGAGGGCTGCATTTGATGGTAGGAGAGAGATTTTGAACTCCCTGGATGGATAGGGAAATTAAAGGAAAGCTGAAATAGGAAACTATTAAATTGGTGAACTACAGAGGTCTTCTTTAGGTACTCAGAACTTTTATATGTTGCAATTTCAGACTAGAAATATACATTCTTTTGACAGATGATAATGGTAATAATGATGAAGATGATGATGATGGGGGTGGAGGTGGTTACCATGAGACAATGGCAGTAATAGCCTGCCTTCATGGCATACTTACCCTGTGTGGGCTCTAATGTGATACTGTGTATATAATCTCTTGTTTGATCCTAAATTTAGCTCTATATCCTGGTATTGTTAATATTACTCTTTGCAGAGGAAGAAACTGAGGCATAGAATGATTCATTAACTTACTTAATGTAGTTACCTGCATATATAATACATACATAATACATATAATTGTTGTATTTCTTGTTACATATCCTTTTTAAAGACAAGTGATCCAGGTATTTATTATGTCCATATTTTGCTTATTTGTTTCTAGAATGATAAATTTTTAAAAGTAGAAAAATATTTTTGTCAAGATCCAAGTTTTTAAGCATGGATTTTTTTAACAACTGATTTTAAAAGTTGCTATTGCTTTTGTATCCTATTCAAAGAATCTTTACCAGCTGGGTGCCGGTGGCTCATTCTTGTAATCCTTGCTACTCAGGAGGCTGAGATCTGAGGATCGTGGTTCAAAGCCAGCCCGGGCAGGAAAGTCCGTGAAACTCTTATCTCCAACAAACCACCAGAAAACCCAAAGTAGTGCTGTGGCTCAAGTGGTAGAGTGCTTGCCTTGAGCTGAAGAGCTGAGGGACAGTGTCCAGGCCCAGAGTTCAAGGCCCATGACTAATAAAAAAAAGAATCTTTACCTATCCAATGTTGCAAAGGCCTTCTTTTCTACCCTTTGCTTTCTTTTAGACATTTAATGGCTTGAGTGTTTTTATTTAAGTCTATGATACATTTAGAATGTGCCACAGGATTGTTTTGTATATAATGTGGAATCAAGATTCAGGTTTTAATTTTTTCCCTAGAAATAATTAGGTGCTCAGGTAACATTTTGTTTAAAAAGATATCTTCTCCTCATTAGCTTCATACCATGGTAAAAGAATCAATTAGCCTTATATGCCAGGGTCCATTTCTTCACTCACTTTACCACTGATTTTACCTCTATGTCAGTACCACATTGCTGTGCTCATTTGCTTTATGAGTCTTAAAATAGTGTAATATAAGTCCTCTAACTTGTTCTCTTCCCCTGTGCCAAGATTATTTAGGCAATTCTACATCTGTTGCATTTCATCTAAAATTAACTTGAAAATGTTTTAAATTTTTTTACTGGAGGTTTGAAAGGATTTCATTTAGGTCATTGTAGCTTGGCTGAGTTTTATGTTGTGTAGATGAGGATTTTTCATCTATGTATGTCTTTATTATTCTTTCTCCACTATGTTTATAATATTCATTGTAGAGCTTCTTCACATTTTCATCAAAATTTTGACTAGGAGTTTTAGTTTTAATATATTTTGAAAACAAATTTTAAAAATTCACCTTCCAATTATTTGATGTTAATATGCAGAAATGTAATTGCTGTGTGTGGTGAGTCTCACTGTGTAACTCAGAGTGGCCTTATGAACCTTTTCATCCTCAACTTCCTCAACTTCCATGTCCTGTTATTACAGCTATAGGCCACCATCTGCTGCATTAAAATTTAATTTTTTGACACTATGTTTTACAACCATACTAAATTCACTTAAAAGGTTTATTTTTGTTGATTTCATGCAGCTTTGTATGTTTATGATCACTTACAACTGAATATTTTTCTTTTTTGTACTTATCTTCATTGCTACAATAGCTGAGACTTTGGATGAAAGGTGGAAAAGTAGCGCAATAGTCGTATTGCCTTGGTTTCCTAATACGTGTAGTTTAGTTGCTACATACGTTGCTTGCTTCAGGTGTCATGTAGGTACTTTAATGGCACTATGAGGATCTTATTTCTTCCTATATGGCTCTAAGTTTTTATCATGAGCAGGTATTATCAGTTCTTTATCTTCTTCTATTGAGGTGTCTTTTTGCCTTTTTTGTTTTGTTAATATGGTTGATGACGTTGGAAAAGAAATGAGGGAAAGGGTAACAATGATTGACAAGAAATGTGCTCACTACGTTACTTATGTAACTGTAACCCCTCTGTACATCACCTTGACAATAAAATTAAGTTTGTTTTTTTTTTAAAAAGAGAGATTTTTCTAATCTTGGCCCAATCTTCTCTTTTGGGGATAAACTTTCTTGGTATTGATACATTTTTTTTCTTATACCATTCAGAATTTTAATTTGCTAAGTCTCAAAAAATTGTATCCATATTCAAGAAGTATGCTCATTTATAATTTTTCACATAATACCTTTGGTAGTCTTGAATCCTAGTTATGATGTCCTCACAAATTCAGTTGAAAAGTATTCCGTCCTCATCTGCGTCTGAAATAACGTGTTACATTTTACCTTCAGTTGTTTAATAGAATTCACTATCCTAATCTTTTGCTCTTTATGGAAAAAAACTTTTAAACTGAAAATTTTATGAAAATGTTTTAATATATATACATATTGCTGTGTAAACAACTTAGCACAAATTTAATAACTCAAAGCAACACACATATGTCACATTTTCTGTGGGCTAGGTTTCCTTTGGCTTAGCTGGGTGCTAGTTCTGTCTGTCCCACAAAAGTACAATATAAAAAAGTAATTTTTTTAAAAAAGTAAAAATTCTCGAATGCTGTCCTGTTTTCCTATTTCTATCATCTATCTGCCTATCTATCATCTATCTATTTATTTTCTAGTACTGGGGCTTGAACTTAGATCCTTTTGCTCTCCCTTGACTTTTTCATTTAATACTAGGGCTTTACCTCCATAGCTTTTTAGTATTAATTGGACATAAGAGTCTTATTGAGCTTGATAAGAAATGTACTCATTATCTTGCCCATGTAATTGTAACCCCTCTGTATGGTATTTTCACAATTAAAAAAAAGTCTTATTGATTTGAACCAAGGTCCTTGGTGCTCAGCCACCTAGAATTATAGGTATGACCCACTGGCACAAGACTCATTTATTTAGTTATGCAAATCAGTGATTTGCGTTTTCTTTATCACTTGTACTATGGTTTTGTCAATTTTATAAATCTTTTTAAAGAATCTACTTTTGATTTTTGTTGGTTTCTTTCTATAATTTGTTTTGTAGTTCATTGATTTCTTTTCTTGAATGTGCCTTCTATTTACTTTTAGTTTAATTCACACTTATTTTTCTGGCTTCTAAATGTGAAAGTATAGATCGTTGAGTTGAAAACTGGTTTCTAATCTAAGAGAAATTTTACAATTGTGTGACTAAATATATGTCAAAATATGTGATGCTACTGGATCTCCTCACAGGGCTTTGACAGGAACTTAGCAATTGAGAGGCTGGGAAACTCTCTCTTCATTAAGTTCTCTTATTATTGTAGTTCATTTACTCCCCCTGCACCCTATTTTCACATCCTGAAAATGAAAGTGCATCTTATCCTACTGAGAGCCAGGTAGAGCCATGGCATCATCATCATCATCATCATCTTCATCATCATCATCATCATCATGCCTGAAGTATACAGAAACTTGGTGATGGATGTTCACATTGTCATCATGTTAGGTGAGTTATATCCATTTTTGGCACTGATGTTGAGTTTAAGTGCTACAATACTGTGAAATGATTACATTATGATTCAGTACTGAAACCAACAGATAGTGTATAAAGACCAAAAATAAAAAAAAACCCAGCAAAATTTAACTTCTGTAACAAATGTTAGTAAAGGAATAATCATAATTTACTGTTTTCTTTCAGAGTAACTATCAGCTTATTTCATTTATATTTTGCTTTTTATGTGCACATAATAGTAATATAGGAGACAAACTATGTCTAAATCATAGCTGAAATGAACATTTTTAAGTGATGAAAAAGCATTGAGTCATAATTTTATTGGCAATATTTTCTATTTTCTGATGTATCTTGCAGTTGGCAGTATCTTCTATTTTGTGAAATATAAGTGGTTCATTTACTTCTTGTATGGAATCCCATGAAGTTGTTAACGGTTATTGCTCACTTTTAGAGATGAGAAAATTGAAGCATGGGAAATTGCTTTGTCAAAGGTCACCTACCTCGTGTGTGGCAGAGCTGGCAGTGGAATGTTGGAATCTGGGTTAAATTTATACTCTTCACCACAATCTTATGTTGCCTTGGTACATGGGGAGGGCAGTTTCCCTCTTGATATGCTCATCAACTTGTACTGTTAGTCTTCCCAGAGGACCATCAACTCTCTCTTCCTTTATGTCTTCAGTAGTTCTCTACTACTCAAATCCCATATTCCTTAAAATTCTAGCCTTCTACTGTTGAGTTTTAGCCAAGAGTAAACTATTACATGATACTGGAACCACATGTCCATACTCAGGACCTGTGTGGTTAACACCTCTTTTTCTAGCATAGCATCTAATTGATCCTCCTTTCCTTCTAAAAGAGTGTCAGTTTTGGGTAATAAAGTCATTCTATCTAAGGCCTCTTACTACTTGTCCTTTATCTGAGGTTATTTGTATTAAACCTGGTGCAGAGAAGAGCTGGCAAAACAGACCCAGTAGCTGTCATTTTGAAAGGGCTTCTTAGTCTTGTTGTTTGGACACTGTCTGAAAGTTGGATTTTGGAAGGGCTGTCATTCCAACCATTCCCAGTGCTTGCAAGAGTGACTAAATTATTCATGTAAACAATGTGGCTTATGTTAAACACCTGTTTTCCTTCTGAAAATCTGGGTTTTGATACATGTTAGGCTAAGAGGCTCAATGAGACCATCATCCCCATGAATATCTGAGTTTCTAACAGGAGACTCTTGTCAGCACCATTTCACACATGTGGTCACAACTCATTTTACTTAAGCAAAACCTGTATAACTTGGTTGGGTGAATATGCTGGTGGGCTTTCTGTGATTTCCCCTGGACTTTTCTCTTGTGCATTTTTCCCTGGCTAACATTTTGTCATTTACTCCTATGAGTCAAATCTATGAATATATGCAGATTCCTGTAAATCCTCTTAGTGAAATGTCAAACCTGGAGGTAATCTGAAGACACCCCCTCCCACCCCCAGCACATACGCCTTTCTGCCTGGAATCACTTCCTATGTCCTTATTTCCCTCTTTTCTTAAATGATCTTCCTTAGGAAGCAGCCTCTTCATCTTACCACCCTATCCTTCTGTGTTTGATATTCTTCCTTGGATTTGTTGTACTCTAAGATCTGGGGCTGTCTCCATCATTACATTTATCATACTATCTTAAATTTATAGGGATATCATTTTCTTTCTTTCTTTCTTCCTTCCTTCCTTTCTTTCTAACTTTCTTTCTTTCTCTCTTTCTTTCTTTCTTTCTTTTCTTTTCTTTCTTTCTTTCTAACTTTCTTTCTTCCTTCCTTTCTTTGTTGGCTGTGGGGGCTGAACTCTGGGCCTAGGCTGTCCCTCAGCTCTTCAGCTCAAGGTTAGCGCCCTGCCGCTTAAGCCACAGTGCCACTTCTGGCTTTTTTTCTGCTTATGTTGTGCTGAGGAATCAAACCTAGGGCCTCATGCATGCGAGGCAAGCACTCTACCACTGAGCCAACTTCCAAGTCCTGAGGGATATCATTTCTATTTCCATAGACAGTGAGTTCCTTTAGGGCAGAAACTGCCAATTTATATTTTTTATACCTATATGGCAGTAGTGATCCATTAATATTTGTTGAATAAATCAATACTTTCCCCAATCCAACATAGTCTTGGCAAGATATGTAGCATCTATAATAAAAATAGTAATTGAGAAAGATGTTTAGAATGGATTTTTAAACTCAGAGATGCCTGTAATCCTAGTTACTCAGGAGGCTGAGATCTGAGGATCACAGTTTGAAGCCAGTTCAGGCAGTAAACTCTGTAAAACTATTATCTCCAATGAATCATCAAACAAAGTTGGAAGTGAAGCTGTGGCTCAAGTGGTAGAGCACTAATCTTGAGCAAAAAAGCTCAGGGATAGCACCCAGGCTAAGTTCAAGCCCCAGGACAAGCACAACAACCTACCCAGTTGCTCCTGATCTGCATAATCACTTGTCAAGTTAGTAAATTGTTTTTCATTTAGCAGACACTTAGAAAACATGGACTGTGTATTTTATGTCAGGAGGGTCTTTGGGGTCTAATAGGCAAAGAAAAACAAGAGGGCTCTTTATGTTAAGAAAATTAAGATAATTAAATGAAAGCTCAAATTTTGTCATTCTATAAAATGACAGAAATATGATTTTCTTAATTCTCAGCTCTGAAAGAAATAGTTTAGGATCATGCTTTGCAAGAAGGTTCTAGGCAAGTGCAAGCATTTACCCAAGTATTGTATGCTTCACTAATGCCAAAGAAAATGCATCTTTTTCTCTTGTTTGGAGGTCAGGGGGTTAGTCACTGGCCAGAAACTTGTAATTTTCTTCTGGTGAAATTCATTCCTTTATAAATTCATGAAGATAGTATTTAGATTTTTTTCCCCTGTGCTCATGTGCTTGCTAATGACTTTCTTTTCCTTCCCACAGTTGTACAATCAGCTTGCTATTTTTAATACTGCTTTTCTGACAAAACCAAACCTAAGCTCTAAGAGATACATTTCATATCTTGGAAGTTGCCTCAATGATTCACTCTGCCATGAACAGAATATATTATATAGCTTTTTGATTGTTACTGCTCTTAAAAAGGATATTGGGTTTCCTGAGATGTGATTTTTCAAGTTAAAATTAGAACTAGGAAAAGATACCCTCCTTCTGAGCAGTGGGGCTTTCTACTGCAAAGTCTTGGAGTTGTTTGGTAATTCACAAAAGAACTAGCTTCAGTGAAACCCAGCCAACACTGTAATTATATCTCATATTTTCTGCTCCTGATGCTGATGAATATGAGTGAATGGCTGGTGTGGAAACGGTCAATGTCTGCATCATTCAGTTTGTGAGGACTTAAGCAGATCTCAGAGTATTCAAAACATGTTTACTTCTTCAGTCATTATTAGCAACCATTACTGTGTGGATAATAAATTCATGCATGAGACCCTGGGTTTTTTTCCCACATAAAACTCATAGAGTTAACCCTATTTAGATAATTATGTAGCTCTGCATTTTGAGTTCTATGCCAATTTTATCCAAATCATACAGAATTTAAAAAATCACATATAATACATGGCTAATTTATTTTCAATGTTTATAAGCCATAAATATCGGAAGTAGAAAGTCCAGACATAAAGCTAAGCAATCCACAAACCTTGTAAAGAAATTCCTGAAAAAAATCTTTGCAATAAAACCGTGATTCAAATGCTTGTATTGCTCAAACCTCATTTACTTTTTTGTAACCAAGATAAAAATTTATGCCTTAATCAAGTCCATCATGTATTTGATGGAGGATGAATCTACAGACGTTTGGCTAAATAACAGCATTGCAGCTTGGAAAGATCTGGGAGCCTCCCGCTTCCAAACGTTTGTACTGTCTCCTTTCTCCAGTTCATTCTTTTGCTGAAATATGCCCCAGAATCCTACACATCCTTTTCTTTTCTTTAAAAAAAATCATGCTACTTTATTGTATTGATGGAGTGTTATTCAAGGAAATCATATTGATTCTTAATGTAAAATTGATTCTAATGTAATATTCTATCTACCTCCATGTTACAATATGAGAAGACAGTGTCACCATAGATAATGATTAACCATATAGTAAAATTTGTTATGGTTTGTGGTGTATAGTAGCATCAGTTGTAAACCTGCAATTTTACTGGCCATTCTTATGTGACTTTGAGCCCCAAGTTTCTCCTACTTGGGGTGCATCTCCTGTTCCCTCTGCCTGAATTTTCTGCTTAAATCTCAGGTCTGTTGCTTTCCAACTAACTTTTAAAAAACTACTATTATTATCTTTTAAGTAGTAGTACAAAGGAGTTGCCATTCAACAAAGCAGTCTCTGAATATAATACTTCTTGATCAATGTGACCCTTTGTATCATTTTCTCCTAACCATAGTTTTTATACCTCTTTAAAAAATACAAAGTCAGCACATTTGGAGTTAGTGCTTTGATTTTAAATCTTGAAATGTTTTAAGTTTTTGTCCTTTTGTTTGATCTCTGTTAAATCTATGCCTTGGCATACATTCTATCTACATGATTTTACCTACAGATATTGAAAGATTCCTAAGTATTAAAGCTATGTATAATCCTTTTCAGATATACTTATTATGATACAATGTTCATTGCTAACTGTTACACTCATTAATAAATCCTGCTTGCAGTATGTTTGATTTATAATAAAATTAAAAGAACAACTTCCTAAAATTCAGACATGCCACAGAGAACCCCGATTTTACATCAGAACAAGAACTAACCCAGACTTACAAATTGTGTATTGGAGAGAAACCCACACAATAGCTGGAGGAAGGGTGCCATCACTCTGCCTTCTCATTTGTACTGGCTCTTTTCACATTGCCATTGCTCAACTCCGTAAAAAAAAAAAATGCGTGAACAAAGACCTAGTCTATCAGCATAGTTTCTCTTCTGCAGGAAAACAGCTTAACACTTTGCATCTTAGTGGGAAAACAACTATAGGAAGAACAAAAGAATCAAAATGAGGCTCTCTTAACTTACACCTGAAGAAATATTGAACAACAAAGTTCAAACTGCATTATTAATAGAAAGCTAATTTATTTCTGCCCTTAAAACATTGGTTTTAGAGCCAACAAATACTGTTCTAAATTGTGTTTGCTTCAGCTTAAAGATTTCCCATTTCTGGCCTTTACAATTTTTGATTTCTTATCAGAACTCCAAGCCTCTGAAGCAGCCTAGCAATTGACAGCTCTGGGAAACTGGGTAGTGAGAGTCTGAACATCCAATGATTGATTTCTTGCTCTAATTGAGATATCTTTGAATGAAAAGTGATCGCATGAGGAAGATGACCTATTTAAAAAAAAACCCAAAGAGTCCTATTGTCAAGAACTTTCTGGCTTGATAATCATCATTTCTCTACTGTTGGTATATATTTGCAAGTGTTGAAAAAAAATAAAAAGACCTCAGCGGCTGAAAATAGGTTGAAATGAGAAGTTATGCATCTATTGTTAGGGTAGTCAATTTATTATTTTTCACCACTTGCTTTATTAATGGACATCTTCTGTTACATGTTGCCTTAATCTCTTTTATTAAGACGGGCTGAAAGGTTCTGTCGTTATTTACTGTTTCACTGCCCCAGGTTCTGTGTGTTGTTCTGAATTTTCTATGCCAACTTCTTTTGACAAGAAAGTGAAATGTTGCTTGGTGGATGAGCAAATAAGTCTGGGGTGGGTGTTTTATACGAAAACAATCACACAAAATCAGTTGTGTGAGCAAATTCTATCTTCTGGCAAAATACCACTTTTGCTGCAAATGATATCCCCCCCGTAAATGCTCTCTTCTCCTAGCGATCTCTGGACTAATGGGGTCCTTTCTCACTGCTCCTCTCTCTTTTTATGCCCCCCAACAGTAATAAAACTAGAAGTGCTATTATGCGAATGAAGAGATGCATATACTTTTCCTCTCCAGAAGCATTTTTCTCAAAAAGGGACCATACCACAAACTGTTTCTTCACTTGGACACAGCTTCCGAAAAGAAGAAAGAGTTAACTTCTCGGTCTGCAGCTGATCCGTGCTTAAGCGGTTCACTGGGGCATCATGGTTATAAATGTGATAGACTATCCCAGGAGCCTGGCATGATTTTATACTATTTTTCATAAATAAGTAAAAAGGCATTCCCACTTCCCAAGGAATGCACAATTAAAGAAAACGGAGAAAACAAGATCTAGAATATGGTTCTCTCGCTTCAACCCTGTGGAGTAAAATGCATTTTTATTTTTTTTTAAATTTGCTTTTGTTTTCCTCAGTCCTCGATTGAGTAATGACAGTAGTTCAGTAGGAAAGCATACAGAAAGAAAATAATGCCCCACAGCACATCAGTAGTAAAAGTAATTAGTTCATTGTTAACATCAGGGTGCTGTTAACCAGCACACAGGCCCTGCTCTCTGACTAAATACCATACATTGTGAGTGTCAACTCCAAAATAAAAAAAATTATATATCTATATATGTATTGTTTAGAAAGAAGGAGAACAGGGATTATAAGCTCGGAAAAAGCTACATTTGGAGATTGGGGATATTTTTCAAAAGCATAATCAGAATCCACAAATGCAGCCTCGCCTCCCAGATCTGGTCATTATGCACCACATGTGTATTCAGAGCATGCATGCTTATGAGAAACAGAGACACCGAGTGAAAGAGAGAGTGAGCAAAAGCAGCGAGCTAGCAAGTGCGAGAGACAGAGCAAAAAACCATTATTACACACAGCACCTAGGGAACACAAGATCTAATTGGAGAATCAATAACTGAAACCCCATTTTAAATATTCTGCTCTATTAATTCTTCAGGTTAATAAAAGCTGCCTGCATGGTGATATTGGGAGGATATAGATATTCAGAGCTGGATTACTTTTGACAAGAGCGTAAGGAATCTATTCAAAGCTGATTTTTCCCCTTTTGTTCACTGAGGACCTGCAGAATCTAAGATAAAAATGGCACTTGTCCTGAGGGCACCCTGAGGCATGTCATTAAAATCGGAATTTGATCCTCTTTTCATGGTTACTTGGGACAATCAAGCACAGGAAACCTGAAAACTCATCAGTTTTCCAAAATATGACATGCCCTTGACTTTGTCAGTTTGGCTGCCGTCTAGCAGTCCTGGCTATTTCAAAATCCCTTTAGATGTCACTCTGTCTTCAAGAATGTGCTTTGCAGCCTTGTGCGAGATGTGAGGCTCAGGGCTTCCTGTCGGCACCCTTGTCGACATGAAGCTCTGGCTTCAGTGTTTCCCATCAAAGAGACATTCCATCAGAGTCTTCCAGTAAAAGGCCAGGGAAAGGCTGGCGTTTTCAAAGAAACCAACCAATTTACTAATTGCAACTAATGTCAATCTGAGAAGTGTTTTCAATCTACTTGTTCAAGCATTCCAGGTAATGGGTTCCTTCAGGTTTTTCAAGCTGCAGTGATTGGTGGAGATGATGGGACCTCAGAGAGTCCGGGAGAGAATTTGTTAACCATAAAAAAAAAACAAAAACAAAAACAAACAACTAGGGTAATTATATGGCTTGTTATTATCCATTGGTTTTTGTCCCTTTGCTTTGATTTGGATTTTAATTTCGACTAATACAGGCTTTTTTCATTCTAGTGTTTGCATTACCCAATGGTGGAAAGCCATAAAACTAGAAGTATGGTAAATGGGAGTAGGGAGAAACAGAAGGCAATTCCCAGGAATCAAAGTTTTCTTTTAACTGATAAATTCTTAAATGAGTTTGTAGACCAGGACTTCTTTCCATCTTCTACTCTAACTTTTTTTTTCAAGGATGAATGGCAACGAGTTGTTTCCATCTCTAGGCCCTGTGTATTGCCATGACCTGAGAGACATT
This sequence comes from Dipodomys ordii, assembly GCF_000151885.1. Lineage (NCBI taxonomy): Eukaryota > Metazoa > Chordata > Mammalia > Rodentia > Heteromyidae > Dipodomys > Dipodomys ordii. Next base: position 5,776,952 of record NW_012267255.1, on the reverse strand, counting down.
TTGAGTATTCCCAGCCGTGAGAATATTTTTTCTTGAGGAAAGGGCAAAGCTCTAACCCCAGGGCAAAGAGAAAGCTTTTTCAAGAAGGAAGCATGTGGGTTAGTTATTTTCCCACATGCCTTAAAACTAACTTTTCTTTCTGTAAGAGTGAAAATAAGTAAAGAGATTTGGCTACTGAACTTTACCTGCCCACGAAAGCCAGCTGTGTTTTGATAGATGTTGGCTGTTGCCAGTACTGTCAGTTCAAGACTGTGCAAGAGGCAGCCCGTGACTAGCCAGGGTGAACTACAGAATGAAAGTAATTTAGCATTGCTGGCAGGTCTAGGAAATTCTTGTTGTGCCTGGGTTTTATACTTGGGATATTCCTGTGCTTATGTAGAATTTTACTTAGGGGTTTTGGATTGGTGAAAGCTATTGCTTAACAACATGAACTTTCTGAGGGTGTTCTGACACATAATAAAATTCAGCTTTTGCGGAGTGCATGGTTACCCTTTCTTTCTCCAAACCTTTTTCCATAGCTTTGAGAACTTGTTTTGTTGCACTATAGCTTCACTCTCAAGTTCAATAACGTGAACAACTAAAGAAGTAACTCTGGGAGAGTAAGGTCTTAGGCAGATCTTTGATTTTTGTTTTGTTATTTACCAAAATAGCTTTCCTGGCTGCTACTTTGCTTTGTTTTCTGGCTTGGCACACAGATTTGGTCTCACTTGGGTTCCTTTTCTTTTCTCTCCATCTCTCCATTCCCAACTCTGTCTTAACAACCAGCTCTAAAATCGACTCCTGCTGCTAGCATTGTCAGTTATATCCAACTTGCTCAGGATCCCCCTTGTGCTTCTTTTCATTTTGTCACTCATGGAGTACTGCAGCTTATAGTTCGTTATTGCAGAAACTTGAATATGGTATACATTAACAGTGTGCCCACAAAACCAAAAGAAACGTCTCGTTACAATGCTTTCTTTTGCTAGAGGTTAGCAGGAGTGAAGGAGCCCCCCCCCCAACTGTGGTATTTGCTGAGACCTCTTATAGATCACTACTAAGACCACCGCCTCTTTTCTTCTTTTCCTTTCTGTTTCTTTTGTTGAATACTGTGATGCCTAGTACAACTCAAACAAGTTCTTTCAGTTCAACAAAATGACAGTGACTGTTAACTACGTACAAAGTATTTGAAGTAACATAATAATTATGAAGATCTGGCATCTAAATGAGAGGAATCAGGGGTTGGCAAATTATACAGTCTGTGACCCAAATCCAGCCTGCCATCTATTTTTGTAAATAAAGTTTGAATGGTATACAGTTAAACTAATTTATGTACATATTGTCTGGCTGCTGTTTTGTTATAATTCCTGAATTTAGTTTTGACATTGACACTATGACCAAAAAGACTGAAGTATTCACTATGTAGCTCTTGACAAGGAAAATTTATTTAGTCCTGACTTAAATCTCTGTGGTGGACCAGAATAAGAATTCAATTCACCTGTTAGAGTACATCAAAGATTAGTAAAAAAATCACAAAGATACACTGTTTTTTTTGGTGTGGGGGAGCGTTCGGTTGTGGGGCCTGAACTCTGGGCCTGGGCTCTGTCCCTCAGCTCTTCAGCTCAAGGCTAGCACTCTACCACTTGAGCCACAGTGCCACTTCCAGGTTTTTTTTTTTTGTTGTTTATTTGTGTGGCATTGAGGAATCAAACCCAGGGCCTCATGCATGCAAGGCAAGCGCTCTACCACTGAGCCACCTTCCCAGCCCCACAAAGATACACTGTTAACAGCTAGATTGCACAGATGGAGAGTGCCATGCCATTTCAAAAGATACTTCTTTCTATAAATTAATATAGGGAACATTTTACTTTCACTGGAGGAAAACATTCTAAAGCCTAGAGAATTGCAACAATCATTCCTCAGATCTGGGAGGGGAGGGTATTCATTATTTATTCAGCGAATATTTATTGAACACTTGCTATATGTTTCAAGCAATGATGGAGATTCATTAGTAAGCCTAAATGGGAGGAAATACCTTATTTCCCGTTTCTCACAAGAGAGACAAAGATGAGTCTCAACAGTAAATGGAGCAGCCAAGACTACAACCAATCAGTAGTGATGACCTCATAAGACACAGACTGGAGAAAACATCATGTGATTTATTACAAATATATTTTTATTCTCAAATATGAGATTAAAATTTAAGAGGTGATCTAAATAAGGAAACTCAGTTTATCTGTACAATGAAAGCAAATAGCTTAATTTTAGCTTATGAAAGGTAATTAGGTATGGCACTGAAACATAAAACTAAACAACAAAGGTCCTGAGCATTTTAGAATTAAAAACCTACTTTTCCCCAGATTGTTTATTTAGAGAATCTTTGCTGGACATGAGGTAAAGCATACTTAACTAGGGACTCACATAGTTACTTAGAAATATTTATAAAGTATTTATGACTATACACATTCTATCTCAGGACTCTGGCTTTTTTAGTTCGTAAGCTAGCTTGCTTAACCTTTAAGTCACATTTTCTTCATTGTAAAACCATTACTAATAGTCTTGGTCTAATGGAGTTGTGTGAAAATTAATTAATTTAAATTATATGAAAGTATCGAGCAGTGTGCTTACTCTGTACTAGGAATAGAGATCTGTTTCCTTTCTTTTACGAGTGACAATGGGTTTTTCTTGCTCTGTCCAAACACACAGTAAAAATGGACATACTGTCCGGAGTGATGACATGGGAATGAAAAAAGATTCCATTTGACGAAAATCTGATATCACATCACAAATCCTTGTTCCTTTGCTTTGGTTTGAAATTTGAAGACAGAAGAGAGTATCTTTTATCACATTAGTTTGCCCAGGAGTGATTAGACAAATTATACATAAAAATAATATTTAAGGGTCAGGTGTTCTAGTAACTTAAGGGCACTATCTCAATAATAAAAGCACTCTTATCTCCTTTTAATTCCGAAGTCTCAACTTTAGTGGCAGTCTGCTCTAAAAATCAGATAACACCGCTGCTGGCTGTCATTCCATGGTGTTCAAGAGTGCTGAGCATTTAATGAATTCAGGGGTGTGTTCCCAGAGATGGGACGTGCTATCTTGTGTTAACAGTTCAGTATGAAAGAGACTGGAAGGCAAAAAAGACTATGTTTATGTAGGTGTTCTTTCATGTCATGTGCTACGCTTATTGCTTTTGATTAAGATGTATGATTGACTTACTGAATATGACATTTGTTGAGAGATGAAACATTACCGTGGGTAAATTGCAAGAGAGTAAAGAATGAGGTAGTGGATGAAGTGTGAATGAAAGGTTACGTGCATTGATGTCTTGTTTATTTGAGTTAGGACTTTGAGATAGAATTAATCTATTTCATAGTTTAGCATGGTAGGAGAACTATCTTAAAAATGTGCTCTCCAATCCATAATCAAAATATATCAAAACAGATTTTGACAGGTAGCTGAAAGTCAGTTTTCGTTAGATAAAAGTGTGTGGGGGGAAATGGAGATGAGAGTTGGGGAGCTTCTTAGGAAGCTTAAACTGCTTTCACACAGACTGTTATACTATTTTTATTCATAGTATTTTAGGGCAATGAGTAATTTTTATCATAAAGTTTAAATGTGTCCAATGCAAGTCTATTTTATCTGTTATTTTTCTGAAGCATGGCAAAGGCAACCCTCAAACTCGTCATCTCCAACAGAGAAAGTAAAGAATGAAATGGACTATAAACTGAAGCTGAACAATCTAATTTCACTGTGGCAGTTAATATGGTGCAAAAATGCTCAAAACCATGGGTGTTTTAAGGGCAGAAAGTAATGCAGTGTTTGAGTTGGATTCTCTAAATAGAACCTGGATTTGGGTGCTAAAACTCACTACAAACTGAAATTCTCCCAGAACTGATTGGGCTCTGAACAGACATACTGTCTATCTTCTTTGATTGCCAGCTAGTCTTCTGCCTTGCTAAAGGGCTGTGTGGGCCACATTATTGCCTCCATGTTACCAATGGAAAAGGAGGAAATGGGGAAGTTTTAAATGGTAGCAATTCCTAAAAGGAAGGCACTGATAGGGGCTGAAATAGAAATTTAGATCTTGCTTCCAGAATGGACCTCTAGTCACTAAACCAAATTTCTGCTCTCTGCTACAATCCACATCTATTCACTTATTTGTGTCTAGAGGATGATGCCAGAGATCATCATAATAAAAATGATATAATTATCGTGATGGATTATTAGCACGCTCCAATTGACCTGAGATGTTGACAAGCCCCCATGGCCTGCCTACTACTGAGGAAAGCTTTAATGTGTTTCCTTCTGTGTGCTATTCAGGACCATGTAGGACAAAGCCATCTCTCCCTGCCCAGCTACTTCTATACTTTGCTTATGTTTGGGAAGTATTATTATAAAAAGCAAATATTGCTAACTATATAGTTTTTAAAAGCCTTTTAAAATGAGTGCTTTTGTACTCCAAGTATGAAAACAATATAAAGTAGGAACAAAATAAGTTTTTGTAGTTCATTAGAGGATGTCAACTCCTGTGAAGAACAAAATAGTTGAAATTTTAATTTGCCATTTTGTTCTAACTCAGATTGTTTTTCCCCATGGTTTAAAAGGGAAAGTATTTAGTGTACATGTGTGTGTGTATATATATTTAGGTGTGTGTCATATAGATTTACCTAGAATTTCCTCTTCTACATTATGATTAACCATCCTGTTTTTTCTGAGTGTGCCAAGTTAAGAGAGTTGTGCTGTCAAAGATGTGAAAGGGAACAGAGCCTTCTCTGCTAACTCCCACAACACAGAAACCCCAATAAAAAGATCATACTCCTTCCTTCTCACACAAGGTGATCTAAAATTGAACTCATTATAGGAGTTCTGATATAACACACACACACACACACACACACACACACACACACACACACACACACACCACTCCATATAAGGACCTGAGATTGTCATTGAAAATAATCTGGAAGTTAGCAATACTGGCCTCACTCCAATAGCTGCCTGATTGCTTGGGCCCCTGCCTCACTCTATTAAGTGCTGGGCCAGAGGGCATTGATTTGAAGGCAGCCTAAGGATTCTTTACATTACCTTCCTTAGGAACATAATTGTTATTTCATCTTCATATGAATGTGATTTTTATATTTTAACATCTACTTTGTTGTCAACAAGGAAAATATTAGTTTTGGTCCTCAAAAAGTTCTTTTTTTCTGATTTTAAAGGGATATTGCTTTAGTGGAAGCGGTGATGAATAAATCCCATAGAAAGTAGTTAGAAAAGATCAAACATAACCTTCACTGCAAACACAGAAATCAGAGGCTGACTCTGAGAAACTAGCATAGTCTGTTATTAGTCACTAATATTTACATGAAAAAAATACAGGTTCAAGTTAATCTACTAAATTTATTTCAATTTTAAAAGAAATAGTCCTACTTAAATCAGACTCAAGTGTTTCATTAGTATATTCCTGACTACTATCCTTACAAAAGTATAAGAAATACCGTATAGATGATGAACTTCAGGAAGAACATTAACAATTGGATTTTAATAAAGCATTTTCCAGGAAGATTTCAAGCTTAAATTTGGTACACTACATTCAGGTGAATTGTTAATAAGTTACTTATCTAACTTTGAAATTTGGGAGGCCGTTTTCTTTTTCAATGTTGTGAGCAGAGATTTTAACATATTTAAGTAAGATTATTCTTTGAAGTATATTTCATTGACCTTTCTTTTAAACATGTAAAGAATGAATTTTCCACTTATTTTGACTTTGAAAATATGTGAATGTTTACATTTTTGTCTGCAAGATCACATTATTATTCCAGTTAGACTTTTCGTGACCCAAATAACTGGGTACCTTGGTTAGGAATGTTATCCTGAAGAACTGTATGCTAGCATGGCAGTTGGGTAATGGGAGCTTGTAAATTGAGTCAGAGCATGTAATTCTCCTCATAGGTTGCTCTCTCTCTAGATTTTATGAGTTTAAGTACTTCATGATCAGTAAATAATAAATTCAATTTACCGGATAGAAGTTTTGTCACTTAGAAATACTCACTTGGAATATATATTTCTTAATTGGCATCAATGGCACATTTCCCAGGAAGCATAACAAAATGGATCATTTAATAGAGGCCCAATCTCTCCATCCATCTATCTATCAGTGCGGCACATGATGTTTTGACTTTAATATGGTAATTATCTCAGGCTGACTTCAGAGCAGGAAGCTGCCTCCCACACAGCAGTGCTTAATTACTTTAGACTTCAGCTTGCCAAGTGAAAAATTGACTGTTTTTTTGCACATTGCATGAAATCGAAATGATTTCATTGTCATTTCAGTTGAAATACAGCCTGACATCAGCATAGAATCATGGGAAAGAGAATGCAAAATTTCTCTGAAATTCTAAAATGGTCTGAAAGCTGCCTCTTTTTTTTTTTTTAATGAAGCTGCATTTCATTTTCAGAATGTTAATGAAGATCCACTTCATCTTGAGAGAAGCAAACTTTTAGGAGCTTACTTCTATGAATGCATTTCAATGGTAAGTCAATAAAGAGCCTTGTAGTTAGGTAGCTACAATAAAATTCATGCTTTGACAATTAGGGGGCAGAAGAGCAATTGGAATTAGCATGGATATAATTAGTAATAAAAATGGTTAGCTTGGGCATATGACCAAGGAAAATGAATATAACCACTGCTTAGAAAATTTAAGCAAGTACATCTTTATGCAGACTTTTCAAGTAGACATTGGAATGATGAAGTTGTAAAATAAACCCAAGTTGCCTTTGCTTTGAAATTTATCAAGAATTGCTTTTTCCCTTCAGATTTCAGCTGCCAGTCACATGCTTCTAATTGAATAAATGTCAAAGATCCAGAAAGCAGATTTCATTAATAAAATGTCCATAAAACCATGTGACTGGATAGAGGGAAAAATAAAATTATGAGGGAAGGCTCTGTTATAATGGAGCCAATCATATCCAAGCACTCTCTCTGGCCAGAAGCACTCTGCAAGTAGCACTGACACCTTTGCCATGTAAACCGCAGGGGAAAGTAATTAAATTTAACAGAAGCTGCCCTTGATTTAAAGCCACAGGGGAAGTAATTAAATTTAATAGAAGCTACTACTTCTAAACAAAGATATATGGTGTTGGTATCACCAAATGCTACCTTATTTTTTTTTCTCAAATATGCCTATAGTGTCTAGTGATCTGCCTTCGAAACTAGTTCCAGAATAGCTACTGGACAATATGTGATTGGATATTATGAGCTAAATTGTCGATCTAATGCTAGCACATCTGAGCTACAGTCCCAGCAATGGCTTGATACTGCCTTCTATGGCAACCTCCTCAAAATTAGAGCTCAACTTTCAGCTGGGACAGGGGATTTGGAGGAAAATACACACTTGGTTTTATCTCGGTCCACTTTGGCACATTTTTCACAGCTGTGTAAACTGTCCCTGAAGTTCAGCCCTTGCTGTTGTCATGGCCTTGCTGGACTAAGTTAGCATCCTGGCTTTGGAAGAAACGAATTCTACTTTCCTAACCTGTGTGCTCTTGCTGTAATGGTTGTCCTGGCCTGGGCAAGGATCCTCTTCTTCCCTTCCACATTGGAACAATCCAGGTGAAATAGATACTCCAGGGTTATCCTGGCTTCGTGGACACCTATGTGGGGTGCTTGCTGCATGAAGTGGTCTCTTCACCATTCCTGAACCTTGGCTCTGTAGGACAGGGCTGACAGGATACCTTTCCACATTTGGTGTCAGGATCCTCTTCTTGTCATCAGACACCTTCGCTCTAAAACGCACACCCCAAGAGCCAGCATGGCTTTGGTATTCCTTTCAGCTTTGTGTTGAGAAACTCAATGGAGATTGTTCCCTGACTGTTGCTCAATCAGATTGGAAGGAAAACTATGGACCAGGATGAGAGGATTCATGTTCTTCTCTGAATTGATGACAAGGAAAACCAAAGAATATCCTGCTTTCTCAGCAAATAAGGGGAAGAAACATTGGAATAGGCGTCCTCCAGAGGAGCAGGCCCTACAATGACCATTTATTAAGTAGGTGTCAAACTTAACACAAAGTAATAGTAGACCAGATTCAGCTAGACTGCTTGTGTTTGAATCTGGTGAAGCCATTTCTAGCTGCATGACACCGCCAATTTTACCTTTCTGCTTCTTAGTTTTATTATCTGTAAATAAGGATGACAATGGTATCTGACACACAAGGCTGGAGAGAGGATCAAATAGGTTCATTGATGTAACATGTCTAGACCACTGTCTGAAGCAGGGCAAACAGCATTTACATCTTGACTCATACACAATATATGTCCAAGGGCATTGATGACTAACCATAACAGTTCCACATCCTACCTAGTGTCATGAAACATTGTTCCACTTGGTTTTATTTGAATGGCACCCTGCAATTTCATTGTAAACAAGATTCCTTAGGTATTATCCTTAAAGTGAACCTCTATAGACACAGTCCCTATTGCTGAGATTGAAGAGCAGTGATTGGATGTCTGGATGGGAATCGAGAATGGGGATCTGCTGGATACATTGAGGGTATAGAATCAGTAGATAGGAAACAGGAGTGAAAAGTGTAGGCCTGTGTATCATGTTAGATCTCCTATAAAAGCCCAAATAATGCCTTTATGGAAGTTGTGGATTACACCAGTTTGCTGTTTAGCCCAGAATGGGCATAGCAATAAGTGGATTCAGTTGCTAATTTTTCCAGGACAGAACACATAGTCACAACACATATGCCAACTATAAATTTTCCTGTCAAGTAGTTGTTGGGTAAAAAAACCCACCAAAATCGAATTTTTCTTTGCCAGATAAACTTTTCACAATAGAAGAATGTAGCGAAGGCTTCTGAAATAAATCTCGTGGCTCGGGGGAGTTTACAAATACTAGCATATTAATATACAGCTAAAATAATAATAAAAAACACCATGCTGCTAAAGATGTTTAGTATTATCAGCTCACTGCAGGAGTTTATTAGAAACTCCTGCTTTCTTTTATTAAAATTTCAATTGGCTTGGTGAATGAGATCCTATGTTAGTGTCATAAAGTGAGAAGCCAGAAGGAGAGGATATTGGCATCTAAGTGCAGATTTCATTTTAAAAACACTTTACATTATAAAAAGAAGATTGCATATTGTAAATATTACATCTAATGTTAGTGGTGTTAAAAGTAGTGTTACTAATTTTTTTTTAATTCATCAAATTGTCTTTGTTCATGATGAGATCTGGCAGATTTTATATTTCTGCAGAAAGTAAAAATTTAAATTTATCCCAAGATGTTTTTAGTTATAAGCAGAGCAAACATGGGCTTTAAAAAAGTTTTCATAAAATGACACATAAGTGTAGTTTAATGGGAATCTTCTTTGGTGGTAGCATATGACAATTGCTTAATTTTATAATTATTTTCTCCCATGCATTCTAAAAGCTTTTGTTTAGCTCAGTTTAACCAGACAAGCAGACAGATTGCAAATCTTAATCGATGGCCGCATATTTGGGCTGGCAATGTTGATGTAAATTCCATGGAACATTTTCTGAAGTCAGGGCAGGACTTTCTTTCCTAATGTTAAATGGTCGCTGCTTCTTCACCTCTGGAAAGACTATTTAAGAAGATGGCAGTCAAGGATCTAAGTCTTAACAGCTGGGGAGCTAAGAGGAGAGACTGGCTTCTCATCTCCACATCTGGAGTCTTCATGGAAGTGAGGAGTGCGCAGGTTTGCAGCTGCAGCCTTTTCACAACACGTTCGGTAAATTTTATACATGGTCGCTTGCTTGGAAAATATTTTCCAGATTTAACATGTTTATGGTATTGACATTCGAACCCAAAGGCCCTTCCTTCTTGATTAGAGCAGAGCGGACTCCCAGGCTGCGTTCTAACTTTATGGGATTGAACAAAATGGGGATGGGTGGTTGGAAATTTTCAATCAAATCAAAATGCACTTTGATCTCTAGTCCAAGTTTCTTTAAATGCAATGAATAATAATAATAAATTTGCCTAACAGCAATTTTCATCTTAAATATAGTCATTTTTAATGTAATCATTTTTATTGCATTCTAAAATCCAACCAATACCAATACATTTAATCCATCTTATTCCAAATATATTCTCTGTGAAGGAACATTAACTTTGCAAATTAGGTGGAGGGGAGACTTTGTGTATGTGTGTGTGTGTGTGTGTGTGTGTATGTGTGTGTGTGTATGTGTACGTTGTATGCATGTGTGTGATCTTCATGTGTATGTTTTATATTTCAAGCAACAACCCATTCTGGGAGAGAATAGGTATAATCAAGGCAGCATTTATCTTAACTTATATTTTTGAACTGAAATCTCTTTTAATTTTAATTCTTTAGATGCACCAGATGTTATCAGAGTACCATGTGGAATATTTCCACAATGAGGCATTCAAAACAAAGAGACTGCCCTCTTGAATTTTCCAGTGTTCAAAATCCTAAATTTAAATTTTATTTTAGCAGATGAATTGGACATTAACAGTAATCAATCTGCTTAATGTTGATTTTGAGCATAACTTTGACATAATGTGAGAAATAATTATTGCCTATTGATACAATCTTTATTTTTGCTTGTACCATAAATGCTCCATAGGCTGTCAAAATGCCCTCAGGTTGCTAACGGACATGTAACAGGCATTCACATAATGTCACAGTTTTTCAACCCTCATCTCCATGAATATAAGTCCTGTTGATTTTAATTGGATTTACTGCAGTCTAGATACAAAACCCAGTTACAAGACTGAATATAAGATTCATGCTTTAAGACAAATGAGGGCAAATATTACATAAAAAATCTTTTCACAGGATAGACTTTAGATTTTTATATTTTAAATATAAGGTAATAGCCATCATTATCCTTCAAGCAAACAAATCAGTAGCCATACAAAAAACAAAATGCTTTACCATTGTGAATAAATGCATTGTGTAGATAGTAGTATCAGCTAATGTTTGGGAAGGAGGAAGGAGGCAAGTTCTTTTGTATTAGGAACTTACTTCACTCTCTCCTCAATAAAAATGCTAAGTATTTGCTCTGAGTAATGGTTAACTTAGCTTAAGCATAACTTATTTTAGCAACCAAGTGGTTTGTAGTGATTTGATCTTTACATTCATAGAAAGTTATTTTGGCAAGATATTTAGGAGCAAGTATTTTTAAAGTACTTCCAAAATCGAATAGATTTGTGATTAATTACAGAGTCACACATTTTCATTTTAACCAAGAGAAAGGCAAGAACAAATATAAAAACAGGAAGATCCATAATGAAGAGCAGTAAAATAATCTAAGTGAATCATTTTATTAAAACGGTTATTTCAGTATAAATAAAGAACCATAAAAATACAATTTGTATATTCTGCTACGAAAAGCCTCACTCTAGGCAGCCAACTGCTAAAATTTTATATGTGCAAATCTGTGTCTTTTTTTTTTCAAACAAAGATTGAGATGCTTATAAAGACTTAGCTAAGACTTCTAAAAATAAGCTTTCCTGCCTCCCTTGCCACTTGCATTGTAGGTACTGTATAAGGGCTTGTTTTCCCTCCTCCACGATGAATTGCCTGATGCCAATTTAAATATAGTTTTTCACAGCTTTGCATAGCACTTTCTAATCCTTTCCTTGTGAGCATCTCTTTCTGAAATGAAGCTGGACCATCCTTCCTACATTTGAAATAAACAAGGGCATCTACTGGATGTTTTAATTGCTACTGGTCACAAAAAAAAAAAAAGGAAGAAGAAGAAAGAAGCAAGGACTAAGTTCTGAGAAAATGCATGGTACAACCAGCCAATAAAACCAAAAGCACAGTGATGCAAATGTTGTTTATTATTTGTAACAGCTAGCCTCAGATACTTTTTATTTTCCTATAGATTATTCCTAGATAACTTCATACTCATGTGGTATATCCTTTCATGCCTTCTCTGGTGACCAAAAGCTCTCTGTGGCCATACACCTTGCTCTAGGTAATTTGGGAAAATACCACAGAGTTGTATCATTTCTGAAGTCTGTATTGTTATTTGGCTGCTAATTGATTCTCAAAGGAAGCAGACTAAAGCTGTCACTGGCATGCTATGTTAAGAACACTCCTATTTAAGCATGCTTATTTTAATGAAATTAAAATTGCCGGAAGAGTGGATACTGGACTGGAAAAAGCCTTGCTATTGCAGAAGGCATTTATAATAAATATTGTCTTTACTAGTCAGAAAAGAGAAACTGCCAGTTTTCAGGACTGATGTGATTTTTTTAAACGTTCTGCCATGGTTTTAACTGTTAATGTACTTGATACATATCATGATAAAAATTAAACCTGGATGTATTAAGGCTGTGGTTTAAGAGGACTCATGCCTTGTCTCAGAGGACAGTATAATAACTACGTGTTTTTTAAAAAAATGGTTTACCTCTCTTAAGCCTTTGCCAAGCACTCCTGATTTTATTGTCTGTTGTAATAGGTGCTGTGATAGAATAGAAAATTTCACAGAGAAAGGTCCTTACTTTTAAAACAGAGCCTGGTGTTGATCTTTTAAAGGTACATTCTTCCTGTGAATGGGTTTATCAGCAGTACAACAACATTACAAGACAAGCTAAGCCATAAAAAGGATTAAGTGGTGCTGTATAATACTGATTAAGTAACAGAGTAATACACTCCAGTTCTAGCTGCCAAGTCTTCTGAAACAACACAGTAATAAAAGTTTACTTTCCTTGCAGACCCAACTTTTTCCTCTGGGATCTCCTCTACAATATTCAAACATCAGCTCTTCTACAGTCACTAAATTCTGCATGCATTAAAAACAGTCATCAAGAACCCAAACTGTTTTTATGCTGTCCTGTTGTAATAAGGCTTCGGTGATAGAGAGACTGGCCTGTGTTTCATTCTGCCTCTGCCAGTTAGCAGCTGAGTAGCGTTGAGTGTGATGTTTAACATTAGCTACTTCCTTTCCTGTAAAATGAGGGTAAGGAGATTTAAAAAGTTGCTAGTAAAGGTTAAAAGAGTGTGCATGAAGTGCTTGCTATTCTTCCTGGGCCATTTTAATCACTAAAATTACTAACTGCTGCTCAGGGAAATAATTGTACATCTCTATCTCTCCAGTGATAAATGTGTTTTGAGTAGTAAACATGCCTTTGTTTTGGGTTTAGACTACAGAGACACCCTTATTATTTTGTTCTTACTATAACACTAAATGGTGTCAGATCCCTCTCCAATGCTTCATGTAATATGCATGGTAAGGAGTACCACACAGGATTTTATACTATGTGAAATTTGATATGGGGACAAAGGAGATTTCTGAAACATAAACCTTTAAATCACTTTCTACAAGCTGGGTGGCAGTGGCTGGTGCCTGTCATTCTAGCTAATAAGGAGGATGAGATCTGATGATAGTGCTTCAAAGCCTAGGCAGAAAAGTCTGTGAAACTTTCATCTCCAATTAATCACCAAAAAGCCTTTAGTGCAGAGGTGATAGAGTGCCAGACTTGAGCAAAAATGCTAAGGGACAGTACTCAGGATTTAAGTTCAAGCCTCAGTACCAACACCAAAAAGAAATCTACAAATGACTTAGATTATTTGCTCAAATGATATACTAATCTAAGAATATTCCCAAACTGAAGTTATCTCACTGAAGAATCTTTACCTGTCAGCTGCTTATAAGAACAGTTCACTTGGTTCAATTTTTTTTTTTATGTGAGAAATTAGTTTCAGGAGATAATTTCATCCAAATCACTTGAAATACTTTTCATATGGGCCATGGAGTGTTATAAAGTCTAACTTAATATAAGGAGAAGGGAAAAAAGATGCCTGTAGATTTCACACATGGAATTCATTCCACATTGTTTTTGCTAGATTTCCCAAGACCCTGACAGGATCCAACAACAATAGGTTATATAAAGTACAATTAGAACCATAATGCACAAGCAAGTAAATTAGGACAAATTCTCTATTTCCAAACTCATCTACTGTCTTTATGTTAGGAAACAATTTCTAATAGGCATTGATTGTGAAGTGACAGTGATTCATACCTGTAATCTTAGCTACTCAGGAAGCTGAGATCCAAGATCAGAGTTCAAAGTCAGCTGGAACAGAAAAGCCTGTGGGACTATCTACAATTAACTAGCTAAAAGCTCGAAGCAGAAGTGTGGCTCATGTGGTAGAGTGCTAGCCTTGGGCAAAAAGCTAAGGGCCAGTGCCTAAGCCTTGAGTTCAAGTCCTGGTACAGACATACCGAATAAAGAAAAAAGAAAAAAGTTAGTGCAACTTCCAAATCTTACCTCAAACAACAATATTTTTGTATTCTGGGAAGATAATGATTATATAGAACACTACATTTTTAAATGCCTAAACTTAATTAAGGCACATCTTCTTTCTGGGATGGGCTTCAGACACATGTGACTGGGCCTGGGTTGGGACCACCGTGAAGGGTAATCAAATGAGAGGAACATTCAGGGACACTTTGTCATTAGATGCTGAAGTGCTCCTTAACGGCTTAATAGAGCTGCTTTGATTAGGAAGTTCTGTGCCTGAGCTGGAGGAAACCAAAGGAAAGAAAGCAGCCATATAGTGAGAGGAGGCCAGGAGTGTGGGGAGGGGCAGGGTGTCCATGCTGGTGGCAGAGGATTGTTCCTGGTAAAAGGATGGAAGCTGATAGAATGCAAATGCATGTGGGAGATTGCTCAGGGACAGGAGAGACACAATCCTGGAGCAGGTTTGTGGAAACTCCTCTCCAGTTTTTGTCAGAATAGCTATAGAGGGAGTTAACCCCAGAGGATTTCTTCAGCCACAGAAACTCTGAGTTTGGGAGGTACATTTTATTTTTATTTATTATCACAACACAGACTATAAATTTTAAAACCTCTTTGAGTCATTTCCCCCAAGGAGGAAATCTGACCCCATTCCCACAGCTTTCTCCAGTCTCAAAGTGCTAAGTGTGCCACAAAGCATTTGGAATGCTTTCTTTAAAGTTCCAGATCATTCGGCCACTCCCAGGGCTATACAAGTCTCTGTTGGCCCTGCTAATACTGGAGCTTATTTATGGGGGCTAGTGAGTGGAGGGCGGGCAGGATGACAGCTGCAGGGCTGCCCCACACCCTGGAGATTTGTGGCAGGTGGAGGTGGAGGGAGAGATAATGACCATTTGGAGACAACCTATTTAAGCAACTGTTTGTTATACAATAAAAATTACTCAGTGCCTCTGAGCATGAACTCTCAGAGGGAGGGTGCTGCGGGAGGCAGTTGAAGACTTTAACCAAATGAGCAAACAGGAGCTCGGGGCTTTGTTGTGAGAGGAATGGCTTTGTGGCAGGTCTTCCTTATTTCCTCCTGGCTTCATTTGCTTGTCAGGCAACCATGCTGCCCCTGAGGATCTTGGGGACCAGGCAGCTGCCAGACAAAAAAAGAGGCTCAGGGATCGGGAAGGATTAAGTGTCACTCAGAGACTGCAGGCAGAGCATGAACAGAGTGTGGTTTTGTGAAGAACCTTCCAGGAATGCACAGGTATAGATCACTGCTTTTCTCTTCCAGATTATACACGTTCCCTCCCATAATATCAGCAGCAAATAAAATTCACACTGTATCCCAAAGAAGATTTAATTTGAACTGTGGCAACTGAATGAAACAGTATTTTTAGAGCATTGGACCTTCGAGAACAGAATCTCAGGGGTTTCTCAATGGAACCTATGAGCTGGGAGCTGCAAGATCTTTCCGCTGAATGGGAGAATTGCAGATCATTGCACTAGGAGTCCAGCATCAGGATCTTGTCTTTGTGACTCTGACAGCAACTAGTTGTGTCTGCACAGTGCTGGAGAACATTGAGATCACAAATCTTTGTAATCTGGGGTGATTTTAAACATCTGTTACTGGCTTATTTCAGGAAACAAATAGTTGAGGAGTGAGATGAAGACAAGAGAATCTAGAACTTCTTAAAAATTAAAGAAGGTTAGGCAAAACTATGGCTTTGGAGCATCTGTGCAGATAAAGTTTCTGCATAGATTTTTTTTGTCCTACCAAATAAAAGACTAATGACAATCTACCTGTTTGACCACAGGAATTGTAAAGAGTACAGCGCTGGCAGCTGAGGTGGGCTGCAAAGGGTCTATGTTCTCCATCTTGCCTAAGGCTGCCTACCAGCTCATCAATCTCTGTGCAAGTAAAGCCAGTGATTAGAGGACTTTGTCTCTGTAGCTCATCCCTTTGAAGCTGATTCCTGGCTTGGAGATTCTTTCTCCCTGTTGTAGAGAGACTGGGAATTTTCGCAGGAGAAACCTGCAAGCTGCTTGCCTTGCTTTGTATTATCTCCTGGCATTTGAATGTGCCCTGCTCGCATCTTATGTATATTTATTCTCAAGGACCAAGAGCCTCAGCAGGCAACTGAAGTTTAAGTGAGTGAATAGCACAGAAGCACTGGGGAAGAGATTCATTATCAGCATATTTCTAGGTTATTTGACATGAGAGATTTTAAGCAATTTATGTGGTGAGGAGAAGGCAAAGTGACAAGGTGGGAATCTCTTATGATATGCAAAAATGTGCAGTCAAGGTAAGATTGCTGTTTATTAGATAATAAATGTGATGCCAGGTTTTTCTACACAGCAGTAGGGAAAATTAATGCTTGAGACTTGGGCCAAAGTCCAAGCCCCAGCCTTGGGTCCCATACCTGGTTCAAGTCACCTCCTAGGGCCTCTGTTTCTCTAGCTGAGATTTAGTTCCTTTAGCAGGCCCATTATGAGCCAGGATTAGTAATACAACTCCTTTGAATATGAAAAATAGAAAGAAACCCCCTTTTAATCTTTGTTTTTATGGCTGTAAACGTGATTACATAGAAGAAAATCAATCCCAATGGAACACAATGGATAATACAAAGTAATTGATTGGCCTTAACATTTTCCTTTACAATATTAAAATAACACCATAATATCAAGCAGCAGCCACTGATACATAAAGGGAAACAGGAGTGATTATATCTAAGGGTAATCAGGTCAGGGAAGTGTGAAGGTAAGATAAATAAAGTAAATACAAAACTAGAAAAAAGGCTTACAAGAAGCAGAAGGGAGTTGGTGGCAAGGAATCTACATAATAGAAGGGAATGGGATGTTTGGAATATCATTAAGGAGTGAGCCACCAGAGACAGTCTGTTGCAGCTGTGTGATTGCAGTATGTTGCAGTTGGTGTCTCAAGCCAAGGGGGCAAACACTGAGTGACTTTAACTTCTTGGGAAGTGCAATAAGCCTTTCAAAAATACAATGCCTGCAGCCTGGCTGCTATCAGGCTATGAAATTTAGAAAATGAAAAAGGGGAAGCATTTAACTCTTGGTATTTCCCAGGCACTTAATGCCACCAGCATGGCACTGTAAGCAGTCATTTAGAAAACCTCCATTTGCAGAAAACTTTCCAAACTACCAGACACCCAGTATGGCTTTGTTAGACTGGTGAATGCCACGGTTTGTGACCTGATGGAAGCCACTGAAGCATGTCTTTGAGAAAAATGACCTCCATTGACTGCTGGAATGCATTGTCTTATGATCTTGCCTATTTTCTCTTTCATTCTTTTCTTCACTTTCATGACATTTTATCTAAAAATATGACTCAGTTCCTACCAACATGTTCTTTTCTTTGTGTTGCACATATGAAAACATAGAGATGTGCTTTGGATCTTATCAATAAATGAAGACTACTAGGAGCCAGCTCATTACAAACATGCAAGGTATTTATTTTGGCTTCTGCATCCCTCCATAAAATGTTTCTACTTTAGATTACTGCCACAATGTCATAGATGTGTTAAGCAGCCATCGCAAATAATCCTGTTGTAGCTGGAAGTCAGCTTTTTGCACTCATACTTGAAATATAGTAGAAAAATGTCATGCCCACCAGAGTGATCTGGCCCTTTGGATAAGCAGTAATCAGGAATATAGCTTAAGGTGGTGGAATAAATCACTATGGGGCTTGAGAGCATTAGCAGACTGGTTAGCTGTGATACCCTCAAGAAGTGTGGGAAGTGGCTGCTCACTCCCTGGAATGAATCTAGAGAGTATAGAATGTGTATCTAACTTCCCAGGTCCTGTGAGATTAAACTCAGTATTTCATTCATCCACTTGTTTACTCTACAAACACAAATTAAAAAGCTATGATGGGTGTTTCCAAAACTGAACTTGGTACTAAATTACAGAGATGGTTTCATGGTCATCATGTTAGTCAGAGTCTTCCAGAGAAACGAACCAATAGAAGATGTATATCTAGTCATGCACTGTGGAACATTCTAATCAAAGATGGGGGTTCCATTAAGTTAGGATCTAGTCTAGATGCATAGGATTCTATACCATCTAGGTTCGTGTAAATGCAAACAACAACAACAACAACAAGTTTACTTAATGCATTTCTCATTATAGATCCCTGTCATCCCTGAATTAAGCCAATGGGCTTTGGGGAAGGGTTTGATCCTGAGTGTTCTGACCTAATCAATGGAATATAGATTTATATGATGATATTATTAGGAAATGATTAGTAAGTGGGAGGTGGAGCCTGGTTGGCAGAAGGAGGTCACTAGATCATGCCTTGGAGTAATATATCTTGCACACAGCCCTCTACTTCCAGTACTCTACTTCCAGTATTCCATGAGGTGAGCTGCTTTGCTTCACCTACCATGGATTCTTCACCATGCTATCCAGCCTCACCTCAAGTACTCAGCAATGGACCCAGCCAACTCTGGATTCAAACCTCTGAAACTTCATAGTTTGAAGTTTGAAATTGTTTGAAATTGTTTCCTTAGGTATTTGTCACAGTTCTTGTGCAGCCTATCAGGATTCTTACTACTTCTGGTGTTTATATAGATTCTGGTGTTTATATAGATTCATAATGACTAGAAAGATCTGATTCTCAATCCAGGGGACATTCCTCTAGTGTTCTTCAGGACTGTGACATTTGGTCTGGTGTGGTTCAAGGTCCCCATAACACTCTCAGAATCTGCCTATCTCATTTCATTATATTCTTAGTCCCTGAATATCCATGACCTCCTTGGTATGGGAAGGTGTCTTTCTTTTCTTTTTGGGGGGTCATTATTAAAATCATTTATTTTTCTCCTTTTGTACCACAATATTGTGAGTAGTATAGCAATGAACAGGGTATAAAAGTGTCTTTTTTAAACATAAGTTTATTTTTATTGTGAATGTACTGTACAGAGGAGGAGTTACAGTTACATGAGCAAGGTAATGAGTACATTTCTTATCAAGCATCGTTGCCTCTTCCTTTGTTTCCCCTTCCCATCCCTTCCCATCCTCCCCCTGCCCCGTGTAAAGTTCGTTTTTTGACATAACGTCTTGCACAACTCATTGTTGCAATGGGTCCACCTGTATCCCTATTTAAACAAGTTGTTTTTTCCCTTCCCCTCCACAAATTAAACCAGCATCAAATACAGTGAAAACAGGGGTTATACTGTGGGGGAGGGACATACAAAGCAACAAAGAAATCATCTTATAAATATGTTAGAAACAATAGCAAGAAAGAAAAACCACTTGAGTCCTTATCTTGGGGTTCATTTTGCCTAAGGTCAACTTATCTGAACATTTCTGCTTGTCTCAGACATATACTAGTTATTGCAAACAAGGGAAACCATGGGACCTATGTTTTTTAGAGCCTTGCTTACTTCATTTAATATAATTTTTTCCAAGTCTTTCCATTTCCTAACAAATGGGGCAATGTCATTCTTTCTGATGGAGGCACAGAATTCCATTGTGTATATATACCACATTTTCTTGATCCATTCATCTACTGAGGGGCATCTGGGTTGGTCCCATATCTTAGCTATGGTAAATAATGCTGCAATAAGCATAGTTGTGCTGGTAGCTTTAGTATGGTCTTGTTTGTGATCATTTGAGTTAATGCCCAAAAATGCGATTGCTGGGTCATAGGGGAGCTCTATGTTTTTTGAGGAACCTCCATACTACTTTCCAAAGTGGTTGAACAAGTTTACATTCCCACCAACAATGCAGTAGGGTTCCCTTCTGTCCACATCCCCTCCAGCATCTGTTGCTATTAGTGTTCTTGCTTATAGCCATTCTAACTGGGGTGAGGTGGTATCTCAATGTTGTTCTGATTTGCATTTCTTTTATGGCTAGGGAAGTTGAGCATTTCTTCACCTGTCTATTGATCACTCCCTCTTTTGTGATACTCAAAGCAGATCTCCCTCCCACTGAACTAGCCTGGGAGGAAGATCACAAAATCCTGGGTAACACAGAGCATTTTTCTGCCTGCTCAAACAAATTGACTTAAGAAACCAATCAAGCCACAGGAAAACCATATACTACAAGTTGACCAGAGACTCCACCAAGAGACTGGTAACAGACACAAGAGAGATACAGTATCTTCTCCCCACCCCCCAAAAAAATCAAAGACCTATTTTTTGTACATTTTGAAAATTTTTTATTTTTTAAATTGTTTTCATTTATCTTTTTTTCCTCTCATAGTTTTTATTTTAGGTGTATATGTATGTGTGTGCTTTTTAAAACAAATCTGTTTTGACCTTTAGGTCTTTCTTATTTATTTTTATTTTTTTCTCTCTTTCTTTCTTTTTTGCGTGACTTAATTGCTGTTCTGCTCATCCCAGTTATATACCCGTCATCAATTTTTAGACCTTGTCCCCCATTGTGTACATACTTAATTCAGAAATTTATTACTCAATTCACAGCCTCTTAGATTTAACTTCTTTAATAAGAGTAGCATCTCTTTATACCTATATAATTTTCAAGTAACTAATTTTAAGAGTGTTTATGTTTTAGTTTTTCATGTTTCTTTTCTGTCCCTCCCCTCCTCTCATCCTATCCTTTTCTTCTCTCAATATCATTTCTTTATACTTACAAACTTTTAAATGTTTCACTTTTTAAATTTAAATTTGTTTTTTCCATTTGTTGTTGTTTTTTTAATCTCTATCATTCTGTGCAATCCATTTCCCTCTCTGAGATTAGGACTTGGTTAAGTTCACTCTCCTTTTATCTTTCCTCATCCCTCTAACCCTATTTTTCCCCCACATTTCTCCCTAAACTTAATAATTTCTGGTTTGCCAAATCCTTCTTTGCTGTTCTTAGCCCATTAATCTATAGTTGTTTGATGCTGAATAAATTGTATCTGTTGAACTAGATTGTATCTGTAGCCATTTTGACTGTGCAACTACAGGACTCTGGTTGATGCTTACCTTAAAATAGTGTTCTAGCACAAAATTGGTGTTACTTTCATACCAAATGGGCAGATCAAGTCAGAAAAACACAAGAAAAATGGAAGTCTGGGTATCTCAACTTACACTCAGGATAATCAGGTGACAGAACAGTTAATGAATAATCCAGAGGAGAATTCCCAAAAAGCTCTCCAAACAGTACTGGTAAACATGATGAATGAAAAGATTGAAAACCTACACAGGACTCAGTGTGAACATGATAAGGAGTGAGAGGAGGCAAACCAAAGATTAATACAGGAATCTTGTGAGTGTGAGGAAGCTACTCAAAGATTACTACAGGAATTGCATGAGCAGGTTGAGAACAGTCAAAGAGAAATAATGGAATTGCATGAGCAGGCTGAGTACAGTCAAAGAGAAAGACAGGAAATGTGTGAGCAGGCTGAGAACAGTCAAAGAGAAACACAGGAATTGCGTGAGCAGGCTCATAAAAGTCAAAGAGAATTATAGAATTGTGTGAACGTGAGGAAGCTAATCAAAGAGTAATACAGGAATTGAGAGAGCGGGATGAGAATAGACAAATATTAATAGAGGCATTCATGGAATCCATGAACAGACAGCTGAAAGAATTCAGGGAGATCACAAAGAGAATGCTGAATGGAGCCCGACAGAAGGAAAGGGAGTCCAAGGAAACCATAACCAATCAACTAAGTGATTTGAGAATGAACACTGAACACCAAGATAAGGAAGTAAAGAAGTTCATACAAGATCTAAAACAAAGCTCCAACAAAGAATTTGAAGCCATCAAAGCCGACCAGTTAGAAGGAAAAGAAATAAAAAACAAAGTAGAAAGTCCTGGTAGTAGGTTAGACCATGCAAAAGATCAAATCTCAGGGATTGAAGACAGCCTAGATATTACAGAGAAAGAACATACAACTATCCAAGACAAATCCAAGAAATATGATAGATCTATTCAACATTTGGAAGACACCATCAGAAGGCCTAATCTGAGGATAATGGGTGCAGAGGAGCACCTAGAGACAGAAGTTAATGGTCTAGGAAATTTGTTTAACCGGATCCTAGTAGAGAACTTCCCAAACATGCAAAAAGATCGGCCCATTCAGATACAAGGAGCTTTTAGAATCCCAAATAGACCAGACAACAACAGGATATCCCACCATCACATTATAATTGGCAATTCAGACCTAGGAAAGCTGTCAAGGAGAAAAGATCAATCACCTATAAAGGGAAACCAATTAGAATCACCTCAGATTTCTCAGCAGAGACAATTAAAGCAAGAAGAGCCTGGAATGATGTATGTCATGCCCTAAAGACAAACAACTATCAACTATCAACCAAGAATACTGTACCCAGCTAAACTCTCCTTCATAACTGAAGGTCAAATAAAAACCTTCCATAGCAAAGAAAAACTGAAACAATATATTTCCACCAAACCAGCCCTACAAGATACTTGAAAATGTCCTACGAATGAGTACATTTCTTATCAAGCATTGTTGCCTCCTCCTTTGTTTTTCCCGTACCAACCCTTCCCTCCCATATCCACAACTACACTCCACCCCCCTCTCCTTCCCACGCCTAAATTGTAAAGTTTATTTTTCAACATAGTGTCTTGTACATCTCATTGTTGCAATGGGTCCACCTGTATCCCTATTTAAACTATTTGCTTTTTCCCTTCCCCTCCCCAAATTATACCAACATCAAATACAGTGAAAACAGCGGTTATACCATGGGGGAGGGACATACAAAACAACAACAACAAAAAAAAGTGGTACCTTATAAATACATTAGAAACAATAGAAAGAGGAAAAAAAAAACAAGTGTCTTGATGGCATCCTGGTTCACGATGTTCTGGGTAGATGCCCAGGAGTGGGTATGGCTAGGTGTAGGGAAGATCTCCTTGTAGTATTTTTGAGGAACCTCTAGACTGCTGTCCAGAGTGGTTGTACTGGTTTACATTCCTACAAATAGTTCAATAGGGCTCCTCTTCCTACATATCCCTGCTACTGGGTAGGTGTCTTTCTAATACAAATCCACACAGATACAGTTTAATTGTCTTGATTGGATCGGTGCTCTAGTTTTGAGATTGAATGTTTCACGAAGATCCATTTTTTAAAAGTCTTGGTCTTCAGAATATCACTTTGGGGAGTAATAGAAGCTTTGGCCATATGAGAAATCCTTAGGCCATTGAGAACATGACCTTAAAGGGAATTCTGTATTACGGCTTCTGACCTATTTATTCCCTTCCTTTTGCTTTTTGGCTGGTAATGGTGAGGAGTTCATTCCACCATGCACAGGGCCCAAAGCAAAGTATCCATGTGGTCATGGACTAGAACTTTCAGAGCAGTGAATTGAAACAAACTTTTTCCCTCATAAATTATGTCAGGCATTTAATTGTAGTGACAGAAAGCTGACTAATATAGTGACTGTGCATAGACCTTTGCCTTCCCAAATCCAATCTGCATCTATTAACTTTTCCATAAGGCCTGAGAACCTAAACATCTGGTTGTACTGGTGGGGAGACAGGAGATGCACAGTGGAAAATTCATCCAGTTCTTCCTGGTGAGCCCAGAGCCAGCCAAATAGTCAATTGTTTAATTGTCCTTTCTACATTATCAAAGTTTTTAAATGGCTGTTGTATCCCATGAGTAAATAGAAGAAGCACAGCTGTCCTGGGTCATCCTGAGTCTTAATTGGTCTCTTAGAGAATGCCACACTGGCTCCCAATTGCTGTGAGCCAGTCCAACACTCCTTTCTTCCATTATTCTTGCTCTTCAAGCCCCATGAAAATGCTATTTCCCGAGTTTACTGATTTGAGGTGCTTGTTAACAAGGAAATGATCAGATTGATTAAGTCACACCAAGTGAGAACGACTGACAACCCTGATTAAGCTGATATTCTTAGCAAGGCTATTTAAAATTTAGCAGAAGATATTGTTTATCCCAGACAAATCAACTTCTAATGGTGGACTTTGATAATATAGGGATATATACTTCTTGGTCGATTGCAAGTGTGACATCTTAAACTTCTATCATATGTCCTCGTAGCAGTTCTTACAGACTTTTATTACAGAATATTTTAATTATCCATTAAAGAGGCTTTCTTTCTAACTAAACAAGTGATTTTTGGTCCTTAGGCCCTAGTAAAATTTCTATCAAAGAGCAACTTAATGTTTTTGGTAATTGTTTAAGCATAGTTTCATGAGCTCTAGTGAAACAAAAAAGTGAATGAAAGACCATGTTATTCTTTTCTCTCCACTAAATAATCCTTGTCTTCCTAGTCTTTCTCTGCATTTATATCCTGCAAGTCTTTACTGACACTGGAATTGTTTTAATTAACCCACAATTCCCTTAAAATGAAAGTTTCAGTCCATGCTTTTATGTGTAGATGTTTATGTACTTGAATAAGTTTTTCTTTCTTTTTTGTAAAATGTGGTTTGAACGCAGGGCCTTCCATCATTTGAGCCATGTCCTAACTCTTTTTGCTTTAGTTATTTTTGAGATAGGATCCTGAATTTATGCCCAGACAGGGTGGACTGTGATCTTCTTATACATACTTTCTAAGTAGCTGGAATGACAGGAGTGTGCCACTATGTCCAGTTTTATTGGTTGAGATAGAAGCCCTCTAACTTTTGCCCAAGCTGGCCTTGAACCACAATCCTCTGAATCTTTTGTTTCCTGAGTAGCTAGGAGTATAGATGTGAGCCATGACATCTAGCAAGATATTCTTATAGTCAAAGTAATCAAAGTAATGCATTGAGTTTGTGTCCTAGAAGCAGATGTAACTTGTTTATTACCTTCTGTATAATTGTTTATTACCTATATGTTTCACTGACAATTCTTCCCAGGTGAAGTTTCTCTGAATTTCCTGTGTCATTTCTCTAGAGAGTTAACTTTCATTTCAGACTGAGCTTGTGGTTCATATTAACCTTTTGGGAGGTTCATTCTCTTGGAGCTGGAATAAGATTGTAAATATAACAGAATGACAATTGCAAGGTAAACTAGCAATAAGGCTATATACATTCAAATATTCTCCAGCTAAAATATGCACCACATGTGATTATTTCTTATAATAAAATAGTTGTCACATTGTTTACTCTTTTTCTTCACAAACTGTCCCAGCCTGGTGGAGAAGATGATAGGCAGTTGGCTCCGGGGTCTTGATTGCAGGCATGTGACTCACTATGGCCACTCACATTGCTCCTTCTCTGCTGGTGTGCCTGATCATTGATGTATACATGACCCAGTATACATAACCAGTTAACATTCTCAGGAATTTTACAGAATTGGTTAGGACACAAGCTTTGAATTGAGTTGTTTGAGACTAATTTTTTTGTGTGTGTGTGATATATAAAAAGAAAGCAGAACCAAGATCTGAAAAAGTGAGGGAGGGAGCAAGAGGACCCTGGTCTAGCCAGCTGATAATTTGATGAATTCTCTTTTATTATGTTTAAGATAATTTGAGTTGGTTTCTGTAAACTGTATAAAAAAGACACTAGGTGAACAAATAAACATGTTCCCAGTGTATTTACACAAGTACAAATTATATATGCTTTACAAGATAAAGATGCCTATATTTTTAGCCAATTTAAAATTGCATTTTGAATCCTTCCATCAGAATACATTGAGCTTGGTATTACCAAATATTAACTCCAAACAAACAAACAAACAGAAAACCATCTAATACTTGCTTTGTGCTATAAAATATACATGGCCTTCCTTTACCACAAGAGCCTGTTCTGTAGTCAGCATTAAGATGAGAGGGCAATTGACTCAGAATCCAGTGACTCCTGTGAAATTCTACTAAATAGAGGTTAATACCTAACTTTATAAGAAACTGAGAAGGATTGGTAAGGTTAACAAACTGGTTCTGAACCCAAACTGAGTTTATTCAACATAAATATAATGGGGTGGGGGGGGCAGAGAAGTGCAGAAAATTTGAATCAAGATGAAGAGAAAATAATGTTGGCAGTTTCCTTAATTGTGGGCAGCCTTGGGATCGTGTTTGTTCCTCATGTCACAGCCCAGAAATCTTCTTCATATCACTCAGTACTTACCCCTCTACCAGCAGTTACACCTAACTGAAGTTTTAGCTATACTTCTTATTGTCCAACTACACAATGCAAAGCCTATCACTATATCCATCTGACTTAGCTCCATGTACAACAAACATCTGACCCACAGAAGGCCCACACAAGAGAGATATGTCTATCAACAATATCAAGGTTGGCTATGCAGAGAACTTATGGGGCTTGAGGCCAGCCACAAAAGCTATTATTTTTTCTTGATCAATTACTATATTCTTTATGTTGACTATTATCCTATGTTACTTATACTTCTTACATAGGTGCCTCAGTCAGAGCCCAAGGCTCTACTGAAACGAAGTCATATGGTAGAGACTGTATGAAGACTTATCTGAACTTGGCTTCTTCCTACATTTTATATATGTCAAATTGCTGGTCATTAGACTTGGTTTCAAGGGTGGGAGATAATCTACCAAATGTATTCATAATGGTGTCAGATACTACAGGGTTCATTTCACTGTGTCCTCCAATTCCCCGTAATTTCACTTGCAATTTATTTATTTATTTATTTATTGGGTCCGGTTGTGGGGCCTGAACTCTGGGCCTGGGCGCTGTCCCTCAGCTCTTCAGCTCAAGGCTAGCACTCTACTACTTGAGCCACAGCACCACTTCCGGCTTTTTTCTTTTTGCTTATGTGGTGCTGAGGAATCAAACCCAGGGCCTCATGCATGCAAGGCAAGCGCTCTACCACTAAGCCTCCTTCCCATCCCCTCACTTGCAATTTATAGATAACCAACAGTAGTAGGAGGAATTTTCTCCAATTTAGAAAACTTGTCCTGAACCACCACTTGCCCAGCTTTCCAAATGGTGGTCTGTTTGGACAACACCATTTAGAATAGTCACTTCAATGTAACATATTTCTAAACAAGTTTAAGAAAAATTAGTCTGTTTATAATTTTATATTTCAAAAAAGCAATGTGTTATAAATTACAATCATTTCTCAATTAGTAGTAATGAAAATTGTGGAGGAAGAAGATTACTAGCAAATTTTATGTGACTAAATCTTATAAATATATATGCAGCCATAACACTATACTCTGACTATAAAAGAAGACTGTTTCTAAGTGAGATGTAATAAGTACCATGGGTGAGGTATTTACTCCTCCAGAGTCTATGTCAAATAATTATTTAGCAGATGAAACTTTCTATAGGAATTTCATTTACTGGATTTCCCTTACCTCTACCCTGTTTCTTTGTATGGATGAGTCTACTTAAAAGTGACTACTGGAATACTGTTTTGGAAAGAAACATACACTTACTTTATTCCAGAGGTGTTGGGTGGGGGAGAGATTGTATAAACATCAACTTAATCCATAGATTCTACAGTAGAGGGCCTATGACTATTCTCCATAAGGAAATCTGGGAGAGCAGAATAAATATTCTGCATGGAAAACTCCAGAAGGGACTTCTGTCATAGAGTCTAAATTATGAGGTGTTCTCAGGAAACATGTATTTTATACCAGGTCAAGGCCAGCTAAAGTTGGAAAGGCTGTTTCTAATGATTTGATATGTCCCTGATCCCTCCTGGAGGAAATACACAGATTCCTAGAGAGGAGTGTGTTCTGGGTTGACAGCTCATGTCTAGTTTCAAGGCCCCATTACCCATGGCAGGTGATGAAATAGTCTGTAAGTTTTGACACGGCAAAGGTTGGAATAATTCAAAAGGGGTTGACTCTCCTGGGCTGAGATTGCTGTACTCCCAATGAATCTTATGATTCCTACCTCAAGTGTACAAACACACAGACAAAGAGAGCCAGGGTCATGCATGTGTGCATGCACACACTGTCTCACAAATGCATTTACATACTCTAGTTTCTTACCTTGATCCCTTTAGAAAAATCTTTTTATTATGGTGCCTTGTAAAGGGGGTAATATTTTGAAAATATTAAGCTGTATATTTTATTGCCCTTTAAATCTTGTTCCTGGAAGCATTCTACCTCCAAAGCCGAACACAAATCATGTGATGATCTCTGCAAAGGGATGACTGGAGGGATGTGTTACTCAGAACAAAGAAACTGAACGTTCCATGGCATTTGACTGAATATTGTATCCCTCTACATTCATGTGCTGGAACTGCTATCCTCAGAGTGATGATATTTGAAGATGTGATCTTGGGGAGATAAGTGGGCGTTAGAGGTGGAGTCCTCATAATGAGATCACTGCTTCATAAGAGGAGAGATTAGAAAGCTCCCTTTACCACCATCACCACCAAGGATGGAATAAGACAGACAAGAACATGGGCCCCCATCAGGAACTGAATTTTCTGGCACCTTGATCTTAGCCAAAATTGTTTTGTCTATGCTATCTGGCTTCTGGTGATATGTTATAGCATCCTGAATCAGGACTTTGATGAAGGAAGAGAAAATAGAGAGATAGGTCTTCTGTCCTGTGGTAAAAGGGGAGAAGACTTGGAAGGAAGGGAACAAATAGTAAAATATGCTCTGAGTGCTGATCTAGAGAACTAAGCAGAGGTCACAGACCTCAATGTAGCTTTAAGTGTGGCTAGTGAGACCAGACTTACATCAGGGAGATGATCCGATTCTCCAAAAACTGTACTGATGATAGTTGTTTGTTTCAAATATGAATATAATAGTACAACCATCCAGGGTACACTCAATGACTAGGTCAGTTAGACTAATAGCAGCATGAAACTAAATCTCTAGCCTCAAATCATGAGGACTGACATTCACCCCTTATGCCCAAGCATTAGGTTGTGTGAAAAAAGGTACAATTCCATTTAAAAAATTAGCTTTGAACTGATGGCAAAAAAAATCCCAAAGACCCTATCTAAGCCAGACAAACTGAAAATTACAAAAAAGAGAATTAAAAGTTAAATCCTGTGGTCCCCCACCTTTTATATTCAGGAACTGCTCAGCCAAGGGTAACAGGGGGAAAGAGTCTATCAATATAGAAAAGAAAGAAGCTTTCTCCACACCATTTACTGTGTTAATTGTGATTCTACTAACAGAAGTAAAACCTGCAGCACAGTTTTAGCATCCTTGTAGGGACAAATTTCATTGTTTGACTCCGGATCCAGGACATGCATTACTAAGTAAAACTTAATCACTACAATTCAGTATCTTGCTGCTCTAACTTCAACAACCTCCCAAGTTTGGTTGATGCTTGTTGCAAAAGTGAAAAATGCCTGCTGGCCTATGTTTTTTTGTGCAGATAAAGATCCTAATTGTGCCATTACAGGCTAGTACATAAATCTGTGTTAGGTTTGTCATAATATGACATCTGTAAATGAGATCTCCCTTAGGGGGACAGAGCAGAACGCTTCATTGAAAGATGGTGAAGAAGGATGATTGTTTGAGTTAGCTTGAGCACTTGAGTTTGTATATTTTACAGAAATGGACTCAGAAAACAGAAAAGAGTTTTCAAACACAACAAAATGATGTGTTGAAGCATCAGGAAGAATTCCTTTTGGATTGAAGCCATACAGTACTAAACAAAATCTTGTTTTTACTGGCTCTTGATCACGTGGGAGGAGAGTTACCAGCAATCTATGGATTTGGTATTGATCCCTATTAATACTGGTATTGTTTGCCATTCTACTGAAAAAAAAAACTCTAAGTAGTGAGAAAATAAGGTGTTATAGTCTTGATACAGTCCTTGAAAATTTTTAAGGGAGTTAGAAAAAGAAGTAAACAAAACACCTAAAGTAATTGGATTAGGGCATAAATAGGTTTCAGCCACATCTTACTTTTATTTGTTGCTTTTTTTTCCTGGCAGGATATATCCTACAGTTAATAAGAAACCTTTGTGTTTATTATCATATTTATTTTAAGTAGCAGAGACTCCACAGACAGTCTTTCATTATTTCCTACAACATCTCTATAAGGTTTTTGGCAAGAGGATAGGCATTATCCTTGTTAAACCCTGCACCAAAAGTAACTATTTTCAAATGTAATTTACAAAGCATACCTCTTAGGCTGAAATCTAAATTGCTGTGAAGAATTCTCTCTTGAGAATGCAGTTTGTTCACCTTCCTCTTTTATTTAAAGTACGAGACTGTCTATTCTGTCACTAGTTAGTACAGTAACTTTTTCCTCTTCAGACCAAGGTCAAAAGTCTCCTGCTGATAGTCTATCTATGAAAGTGCTTGCATATACACAGCCCCATGTCATGCATATTTATGCTGCACAGGTATTAAAGTAAACATAGTAGAGATGAATTATTGAGGGCAGAGGAAGACTGATGAAAAGCTGTTAGTTGGAATATTTGACTGTTTTACACTTTTATGAGCTTACAAGGAAGCAGTAGAAAGCAAAAGAATAAAACTTAGTCTTGTCACAAGCTAATTCCTTAAGACTGGAACATCTTAGGGGGATGAAAATAAGAAAAAAATATAAATATGCTTATACATATACCATCATCCTTTGGTATCAGCCCAGGGGTTGTTCAGAGCATTCTATGGACACCAATATCCTTATATGTTTAATTCCTTTAAACAGTATTCGCTATAATGTACACATATCCTCCTGCATTAAATCAGGTCTTGGTCATTCATAATACTTAGTATAATGTAGAAGTTATCTAGATAGTTGGTGTACTATAAGTCTGTATGTGTTTAAATTTTTTCTGAATTTTTTTGTCTGAGATTAACTGAATCTGAGAGCAAGGAACACATGGATACAGAGAAGTTACCATGTTACTAGTTTATGTATTATGAGTCATCTGAAGATATACAGGATTGCTGCATCTAATCAGGGTACCTAGGCATTTTGTGCCATGTCAGGCCTTCTGGCCATTGGCTCTTCTGTGAATCTTCAGTTGCCTTGGGGGTTATTTTACTCTAGAGTTATTTTTACTTTCAAGACTACTTATATCCAACTTTCCACAGCCCCTATGGGAAATGAATATCCATTTCTAGACCCTCAGCTCTGAAGTAGATGGTGAAATATCGTGTACCTCCTGCCATGTATCCTCTTAGATGTTTACTCTGATGTTTTCTCTGATGTTTATTGCTTAAAGCTCAGCTTGCTATTTTTAGAAAGCTTAAAGCCCATTCTTTGAGACTAAGATTTTGGTTAGCAAGCCTCAGTAGGTTTAAAGGCAAGTGTAACCTTGTTCTATCAGAGAGAGAGAGAAAGAGAGAGAGAGAGAGAGAGAGAGAGAGAGAGAGAAACAGACAGACAGAGAAAGAGAGAGCATGAGCTTGAGAGCCCTTTCTGATTGCTTCA
The DNA here is from genome assembly GCF_000151885.1 of Dipodomys ordii. NCBI lineage: Eukaryota > Metazoa > Chordata > Mammalia > Rodentia > Heteromyidae > Dipodomys > Dipodomys ordii. Next base: position 5,745,533 of record NW_012267255.1, on the reverse strand, counting down.
GGTTGATTGGTACAAACAAGAGGTGTTTTTCCTTTTCCTGTTTGAATGAGATCTGTGAAATCGGTACTGGAAGGAAATTGAGGGCTGGGGAGCTATGGGGAAGAGAACACATGGAAAAGCCAGATAAAAAAGAAGGTCTGGCATATATCTAGGATCTGAATTATATGTTCAAGAAGAGACCAGATTCTAATTTCCAGGGCTGTTTGTTATATAAGCTTTCAGTTATTTCTTTTTCTGTGGTTGAAAAAGTTGCAAATTGTCAGAAAGAAAAAAAATCATCTTATACTAAAGCATGCCGTTGAAAATCTTGATGTAGGAAAGGCTCCACTCTTCCATTTACACAGAGAGTTTTAAATCTCTCTCCCACCCCCAGCTTTTATAAGGTGCTGTTGTCAGGGGAGAGCAAAGAGGTCCTTCCATTATGCTCTTTAGGTAAATGACAACACAAACAGCAGTTTATTACCTGATTGAATTTGACTCTTACCATGTTTTTCACACTAAGAGATTCAAGACATCCAGAGAAGTAGAGCCATATGCCTACCAAATAGCCACCTTTCACAAAGTTACATTTAAATGGAAGATTGTCACTTTGTCGAAGTAGTGCTTATCATTTAAAAAATAATTACTTCTTCCCTATTGCTTATAATAACTACTTTAAAGCTCACAAGTGAAATCTATTTCTTCACCTCAATTTTCCCTCTTCTACCAGGTCTGCATATACTATGCAACTGCTGGGCTGCTGGCATTGATCTTCTCTCCCTCTGGGGAGACAAAGTGGCCTTAAAAGTTTTTTTTTCTTTGGGGAAAACCACTGTATCTTTTACATGATAACTGAGTTCTCTCTTCTCTATGTTCCTGTCAGATTACTGGGCATTATTAAACAGTCTTTTGATGCATTTACAATCATTGAAACATCTGTCCATTGATCCACGTGTACCCTCACGTACATATCTTTCCATTCACGGAATGTTTTGGAGCATCTTCTGTGCAAAGAATTGAAGAGATGCTGCAGTGTCTATAGCATATTATATATATTACACATATTCCATATAGCCATATGTTCCCTCATAAAAGTTTAGGTCTATTGGGGTCCATTAAGTTTGAGGTAAAATTGTACTGTTTATTGTTATAGGCAAGTCTATTTATTTTCATATAAACTGATGGGAAGATGTATTTTGCCTAGAAAGAAAGGTGGCATATTCCTAGCTTACCTTTGTGTTCACTAATCTCCACGATAAACTATTAATTCTTTTGTTCAGTTCTCCTACTGTGCAATGGAGTTTTGAAAATGTGATGCGATTCTGGAAGGTAGACAAAAGAAATCACGGCATATTCAGATTTTTATAAGTTATGTGAGTGAAGAGAAATTATTACATATTGATCTTGCATTTAGTCCATCTGATTAGTGGAGAGTTTTAAACATTTCATTATTTATTTTTCTCTTGGAGATTAGAAAGAACTTAGATCTGGGTAGGATGCATTTTTTTTAGCCCTAGGGAGTAAAGTATTACCTTAGGTTTGATTAGGAGAATGGCATCTTAGTGTGGATCTTTATATTTAAGCATTGGGGAAATTTTGAGTTCTGTTAACTAAGAAAACTATGATGCATCCTAGGGTCTAACCTCCTCTAACATTTTGGGATTCCCTGTGGCCAGTCAGGGCTAAACTCTGGTCTCTGTGCTCTGGTCTCCTGGCAGCTTTACCTTCCTGTATATGAGATTTGGTGAGTGTGAATTTACTGAGGTTGGTGGTTTTACTGAATGCAAATTGTCTCTTGGATTCTGAACTGTGGACCAGAAGGAAGTTCCACTGTCACTAGAGAGAAGGGTGAAAGGGGACCAATACTTCGCTGACCCCTCACTTTAAAGCTGCTCACCTCTGTCTTATTGCTTTTTTCAACACTGCATCAAAGCAGGAAACTTTCAAAGTCTCAATGAAGCAGGAGGATATCACTTTTCTAGGGATCAGGTAGCTTTAATTAAAATTGGGTTTTATTTTGGAATGTTTGGCTTTGTATTTGAATCAAAAAGACGTGAAGGAGACAGAAAAAAATGTGGAGCAGTTGAATGGTCTCCCTAATGGCACAAAAAGATCAATTAATTTACAATGAGAAAAAAGAAATGATCTGCATTACACATTTACAAAATGTTCATTATCTATGGATTTGGGACATGACCCATCATCAGCCTAATATCCAAGGCAGAGATCTGACAGTTCCAACCCTGAATTCGAGGACCAGTTGATAAATTAAAAATAATTTTAAAATTTAATATTAAAATTGATAATTGCTCTGTGGGAAATAGATTTTTCTGAACTTAGACCCTTTTCCTGCAGTGCTGAGCAAATGCAAAGCAATAAACTGTCCATTTGTCACAATGATAGATAGACAAATCCTGCTTTTACTTTAGCTCCCCAGTATTCACATATTTCAATTAAACAGAGCAAGTGCTACCATTTGTATCATGGATCCATATTCTCTTATATAGTGCTTTAGGGCTTAAATAGCATAACTATTGTAGTGTATTGCTCATTGCTTTAAGGATTCTGGTGGGGAGTTTAGATAGGAGGATTAATTTTGTGTGTGTGTGTGTGTGTGTGTGTGTGTGTGTGTGTGTGTATTTTTTGTATCGTTTTTTGTCCATCTTGGGACCTGAACTCTGGACCTGAGTGTTGTCCCTGAGCTCTTCAGCTCAAGGCTAGTGCTTTACCACTTGAGCCACAGTACCACTGTCAGCTTTTTCTGCTTATGTGGTGCTGAGGAATCAAACCCAGGGCCTCATACATGCAAGGCAAACAGTCTTCCACTGAGCTATCTTCCCAGCCCCAGGATTAGTCATTTTTAAAGCCTTAGACATATATCCAAGACAGTAGTGCTTGAGAATAATTTTGTTGCAATTATTTTCTAATCAATGTTAAAATTTAATTTAATTTTATTGTCAAGGTGATGTACACAGGGTTTACAGTTACATAAGTAAGATAATGAGCACATTTCTTGTCAACTATTGTTACCCCTCCCTTGTTTTCCTCTCACCCTCTCCCTAACTTCCCACCCCCTAAGTTATAAAGTTCATTTCCAATATACTGTCTTGTGAGAATTTGCTGCTGCAGAGGTTTACCCTTTGTCCTTTATGTCACCATTCTGTTATTCCCCTTTACTTCCCCAAATCACATAAATGTACATACAAGACATAGGGTACCAAAATCAAAAACAGTGACAAGAGATAAGCCAAAGGAAAAAAGAAAAACAAAATAAAAGAAAGAAATAGCTTCACAAGGACATTAAAAAAAACTCTCTTGTTTCCATATATTGGAGTTCATTTAGATTAGCATCATTTTATATGGTCATATGTACATGGCTATTGAGCTATTGTGATCCTCTGCTAGACTATCCTAGACATATACTAATTATTACTAATGAGGGAAACCATGGAGCCTATGTTTCTTTGGGTCTGGCTTATTTCACTTACTATGATTTTCTTCAATGTCTTTCCACTTCCTTATGAAGGGGGTGATGCCATTCTTTCTGATAGAAGCATAGACTTTCATTGCGAATATATGCCACATTTTCTTAATCCATTCATCCACTGAAAGGCATCTGGGTGGGTTCCATATCTTTGCTATGGTAAATAATGCTACAATGAACATAGTTGTGCTGTAGCTTAAGTGTTGCTTTGTTAATGATTGTTTGGGTAAAGGCCCAATAGTGGGATTGCTATGTTTAGTCTTTTGAAGAAGTTCCATTCTGTTTTCCAGAGTGGTTAAACCAGTTTACATTCCCACCAACCGTGTTGTAGCATTCCCACTTGGCCACATCCCCACCAACATCTCTTGTTATTAGATTTCTTGATACTGGCCATTCTAGCTGGGATGAGGTAGAATCTCAATGTAGTTTTGATTTGCATTTCGTTTATGGCCAGAGACATTTTTTTGGTTTTGGTCGGATGCTGGTTTTAAACTCTGGGCCTGGGCCCTGTTCCTGAGCTCTTCAACTCAAGGCAAGTGCTCTACCACTTAAGCCATAGGCCACTTCTGGTTTTCTGATGTTTAATTGGAGATCAGAGTCTCGTAGACTTTCCTGTCTGGGCTGGCTTTGAACTGCAATCCTCAGATCTCAGCCTCCTTTTTAGCTAGAATTACAGGTGTGAGCCACCAGTGCTCAGCTATAGATAACATTGTTAGTAAGCTATCTTGAAAACATACAACTTTATTTCCAGCCTTTCCTGTCTTCAAGGATTTTGCACTCTGAACATGGATCAGTAGGTGCTTTGAAATGTTTGGAGATGGAAGTTTGTGAACTGAACTTAGGCTGACAATGAAGTCACAAAGGTAGAACCTAGAGAATATTCCAGTAGACGTTCTAAGGAAGACAGGCTTGCACCATTTTAGATATACTGGTACCAAATCTCAAAGCTCAAAATAGTAATAGGTAGGCAAATTGGTAAAGGTCTTATATCACTTGAAGCAGATATTGGGTTATCTCCATTTAATAAATACAACATGGGACTTGGAGACAGAAAATAACGTGCTCCAGTTTACAGAAATAGTAACTGGGGGGACTTATATCATAATTGATTTCAATAGCAACTTCTAAGTTCACCCAAATTACCAGTGATGTGGTCATTGAATTCTGAGTATCTGAAATGTAGCTACACCCCTCTACACTTCCCTGGTCTGTATCATTATTTCCTATCTCCCTTCCCTTCACCTGAAACAAATCCATTCATAATTAAGGTGGTGAGTTAGGAAGCTAGTACTGCTCTATGAAGGAAGTAGGCCATTAATTAGCTGTCCAAACCCTTCACTAGGTCTACATAGTTTCTACATTTTTAAGTCTTCAAGGCAGGGGCCAGGCTGGACAAAGAACAATGAGTAAGTCATGGAGGCAAAGCTTTCAATGATATATTTGCTAATGAAATGACACTCCATGAGTTCACTTACGAGTAACTGGGCTCAAACAGCCATGTCCTACTGCCAGTTTGCCACTGAAGACCCGGTGTGACCTCAGAGTTGTTGGCTCCACCTGAAAAAGAGCAAATGTAGCAGAAAATATTGAAGCAGAAGCATAATTTGGAGTGAGAAGATTAGCAACAACAGAGAAAGCTGTTGAATCTCTGTATTTTCAGTTTGCTGTGAAATTATGCTAGAAGTGTAGCTATTTGAAGAACAGGCTAACCTTGCAGTATTTGGACTTGTATCTGATTTATAAACAAGAGGATGACTTGATTGAATGTTTCTGGAGACTGGATGACAGTGTTGGTATTAGAGGAGTGACTAGCACAACTCCATTCTCCACTAATTATATAGTATGGATCTTCCTGATGTTTTCCAGGGCACCGGGATTTTTTTTTAAACTTTAAGTTCTGAAAATGATTTATGGGGAAAATACGTCTTGCAGAATGTGCTTGACAATTGGGGATCATGCATGATATATGGCTCTGAAAGTTTATGGTATTTCTCATTTATAGAACCTCATTTATTCGAATAACTTAGTGCCCTTTACATCAATTATTGAATTAAACCTTTTAATATTGCTTCGTCAAAATGAAGTGTGTATTTACTCTTCATTTATAGTTGGATAGACAGGGCTGTCATGATTTGAACTGTGTTTCTCAGGAGATGATCCAGATCTTAATCCATACCATGTATTATGGTTAAAGGTTATTCCCTGAATGTATATTAATAAATGAAATTTCCTCTTCTTAAATTCCTATTTACGTTGTCATTAACAATTCATGATTTCTATGCATTTGGCATTTCGTTTGCACAAAGCTAAACAAACACATGGTTTTCATGTTTTTGAACTGTGGTTATAAAACTAGAGACTTTCCAAGGTGAAATGAATTACTGGGAATCAAAGAGAGTGAACTTTAACAGTTTCTATTCTTACTGATAACAAGTCATGTTTATTGGTGATAACATTATGGACAGGACAAGATGTCTAACTTTAATCAGGAGATTGCATCTGAGAAGTGTTCCACAAGTCAGATGTGTGGTTGGAGTTGATGCTTTTGTTATGTGATCCCATCAGATACAGTCATTACTTTCCACATCTACAAGTCCTTCCACACAACCACCAGCTCTCACTTTGTCTCCTAGTGCCTTCTGAGTAATCAGCTCGTTACTTGATAGCTCTTAAACAGCCCCATTCACCACTGGCTTCTGTTCCCTTCCTGCCTTTGGCTATCTAGTCACGGAGCCAAGCAGTAATGAAAATGGGTTTCATTAAACAAGAATCCTACTTATTTTCTCAAACCACTATGCTAATAATCTCCTGTCTCAGTATAAAGGCTTAAACACATACCAATATAACTAGTTTTTTCCCAGCTATTTTTCTTCTAAAGAAGATTATTTTTCAGGGATAAAAATACCCCTCGTCAAAATCCAGGACTTTGTTGTTAGAAATGAAGATCTAAAGTATACAGGCCTCTCTCTCCCCCCTCCCTCCCTCTCTCCTTTCCTCCGTTTCTCTCTGTCTCTCTTTCTCTCTTTATCTCTTTCTTTCTCTCTCTGTCTCTCTTTCTCTCTCTCTGTCTCTCTCTCTGCTCCAGAAATGAATGGAATATAAAACTCCCACCTTTTAGTCATTCACTTTTTAAAATGACCACAAAAGAGAAATGAAGAGCCTGAAACATTTCCTCACTAAAGCATGAATTTTGCAGGTCCTTATGAATAAATCAAGATGAGTATTAGAATGCAGATTTAGTGTGATGGCATATGAATACGAATATTAGAAATGTGAGTTTCTCCTGGAACAACTGAAACATGCATAGGACCTCTGTAGAATAACATTGAAGGAGTGGCAAGTCCCTGGGAGCACTGATGGACATCGTGTCTTTTGCAAAGAAAAGCCATCCACTCGATGGAATGTGACCCTTCTCTCTCGACAGGCTGCTATTGCAGACCCTGTTTTGATTGGGGTTGAAGTTTGTCAGCTTTTGCAGCTTCCACCTAATGACTGCAGTTTCTAGTTGAGTATCTGACTTCCCATTTATCTAGAGGCCTGTTTTGAAATCATCCTCCGTGGTGGTTATGCTGACATTCTGCATCACAGCCTCAATCTCCTCTTTCTTCCCTTTTCTCCCATCATAAAGTTTGTGATCATCAGCAAGAAGTCAATTTTGACTCTTTTCACTCTCAGGAGCTTTTAGAGCTCTTTGCAAATACAAGGGGCATGACCCTGGAAATTTCTGTTTCCTCAGAAAGAGAAAAGGCTCCACTTGTCAATCAGTCATTCTGCACATAAATTTCTCACAATGGAACACAGAGTGGCCCCTGTCTTAATCCATCAAGGTGAGGAGGGGGACGAAAGAGAGGGGGATCAAGTTAGTAAATAACTGTGATCGGCTTTAAAGTTTAGCTTCAATTATTATGTCCCTTGCCTTTCATATGACACAGAAACAGTGTAAATGAACAGAAGAAAAAGACAAAAACACTTGTTGGAAGGGAGTTTGAATTCATCTGGTTAATTGAATTTCTGATTAATCCAATATTAAATGTGGAGAGAGCTTGTCCAGTTGAGAGTGAATAACACTCTTATTTTTAAATAGTCACAGTTATGGCTTTGTAACTTTCTTCTAGTTCTTATATTTGTTTTACTTTATTGTGACTTCTCTCTGTTGCTTCTTCCTAGGAGGTTATAAGAAACTTTAGAACAAAAGTATTTTTTTCTATTTTTATAAACTTGTAAGAATACTTCAGATGGCAGACCCTCATTCATTATTGTTGATTTTACCTCTCTAATATCTTCTTAAATATATTGTTTTACCAGCAACAAATACTCATTATGTATGTCAGTGCCTTAAGCACAAAAGAGAAGCCTCAGAATCATGAAGTTTGTGTGTACTTATTTCATAAAATTTAACAGTGAAATTTTCCTCCAACCTATAGATGTTTTTAAAGAAATGCCTGGCATTCTGAAAGGCTATCTACCTACCTACCTATCTAGTATATCGCTCAAATACATTCTATTTGAAGGGTATAAAATGTGAGAAGGTAATAACAGATCACTGGAAAACCGAGCAGGTATCTGGGAGAGCAGGACTGCTCAGTGTAGAAGGAAGGAGCTACTTTGACAGATTGAGAGTGAACAAGCAGCCCAAACGTGACAGGAGTAGAATAATTAAGGAAATACTATAGTAGGTAACAAAGTTAGGAGTGTCTCGAAGGGGCAGGTGAAGTAAGTCTTAGAAGCCAAATGCAAACTGAGTAAAATGGGCATCCACAGTGTGGATTTGGGCAGAGCACTGGCAGATCTAATATACACTGTAGAAGACATGCTATTATGCTGAGGTACCACCATAGCCTTTGATAGTTTGAAGGCTTTTATATAATTCAGGTGAGACATGATGATGGCTGATTTATTTGTCCACTTCTCCCATTCGACGTCTCACACCCATGTTAAAAGTGCATCTTGTGCAAGGTATTCTTTCTAATATAGGTTCTTCCCTAAAAGAATTGTGTCATAAGGTTCAGTGAATGGGTATGTAACTTCTGTGTATCACAGGGATGGTTAGGATATCATAAAATTAACATGTAGGGGGAAGTGAAATTGTCCATACAGGACTTACAAGAATGATACAGCAAGGATAGAAGAATAGACAATGGTCAAGAGTAGTAAATTGGAGGTTGGTACTAGTAAAACACTAACAGCTATGCTTTATTAAGGACATGCTGCATTCTAGGCTATGTGCTCTAAGCCTTACATATCACATGAATCACAGAGACTGAGAACCTCCAGTATATGACATAAGGAAGAAAGGCTGGACTTGAATATGAAGATGGTTAGTTATTTTATTGTATTGAAAATGGATGCAGAATATGCAATGTGAAATAAAGTTGGAAAGAAAAGTTGAGGCTAGCTTGTGGAAGGCTTTAAATTTATGTATCATGCAAGTATGTTGAATGTTATTCAGGCTTTGAAACTTTGTTTCTACAACAGGGGAGTGATAGATTTAAAGTTGAACTGGTACAAGAATAGTATAACTTTAAAATTATCTCGGGATCATTTAGTCAGAGAAAAAAACCACATGAGCAGTTGTTTCTAAGGTCAAAATTACAGTTTTGTCATTTGGAAGCACTGATGTAGAAAACAGAAGGTTGACACACCCCAGTATTTGTACAACAGTGTGCATTTTACAAAATCCTTGCATTATCTTGTTTGATCATCCCAGCTACCCTGCTAGATGGCATTGTTACCACATTTTACAAATTGCCATGATTTATGCCAAAGCAATCAATGGCTTATAGTAGACACTCAAGAAATTGAAAAATAAAGAAGCATAAACTTAGAAAACCTAAGCCCATCATCCAAGGTCATCTTGCTGAAGAGACAGTGCTGAGACTTAAAGCCAGTTTGTCTGAGTTTAAATCTAATTTTCTTTGCTTATAACTTAATACCAGAAGACCTCGAAAGTTCTGGGAAAACAGCAGGTGAAGAAATCAAGTCCAATAATGACTAACCTAATACACTTTCTAATGTGACATAGTAAAGGTTATTTAGTAATTAGTAGAAATTTCTGTTTTATCTTATATGCACACATATGTCTATATTTATATCTACATATATATGCTTTTATGTTGTATAATATATGTGTGTGAAAGTATGTGTTATTCGTTTTCTAGGACTACCATAATAAAATACCACAGAGTAAGTAGATGCAGAGACAGAAATTTATTTTTTTCACAGTTCTGAAGACTACAAGTCTAAGATCAAGTTTAGTTCCTCTGGAAGTTCCTCTTTTCGTTTTTAGATCAGATGCTCTTTCTGTGCATAGATAAGTTTAGTTTCTCTGAGTGACCAATTTCCTATTTTTATGTTGGATTTAGACTGCGTCCCTAAGGGTGTTATTTTAATTTAGTCACTTCTTTAAAGACCACATCTACAAATGTAGTCACATTCAATGCTCTGGGTAGTTAGAGCTTCAGCGTATGACTTGTAGGGGAAACAATCCAGCTTATTATACACATTTGCACACAGAAACCTATTCTTGCTCACACATGCTTTGATTTTAAAAGCCAATGGAATAGCCAATCTCCTTAAGGTATTTGTTCACTACACATTTCTTGATGCAAACACGAGCCCTGACACAATTACATAAAGTGTAGTGTGAAGTACCAATGGACACAGCATAGAATTTGTTCCCCTTATAACCTGGGTTTTAATCATCATTCCATTGCCACTCTCTACCTGCAATACCATGAGAGAGTTACTTGACTTCAGATTTTTCATCTGTAAATTGAGGTGAAGGGTCTTTGTGTCAAGTCTGGGTGAAGAATAAAGATAATTCATTCATACAGCATAGGACCCACCTCTTTGCAGGAGCTTGGCAGTACTAGTTCAGGTTGTGTGCTCCCTCAGAAACATATATAAAACTGTGCCATGCCACAGAGCTATTGAGAATAAAAGGCTCTATTTGCTTGAGTGGGTTTTTTTGTGTTTTTTTTGAGTGGTGTTAATTTGCTTTACAGGATATTTCTGTGATAAACACAATAAGTATCTAGTTCATGATTCCATAGAAAGATCACTGGCAAAGCTATAAGAAAACTCAAGTAATTACAAGGCCAAACATTTATCTAACTTTATAGGTAAACACTAAATGGTCCCTCAGCAATCCCTCCTTCCTTATGTTAATGCCCTTGCTCTATTCCTGTCTTCCTTGAATATGGCCTGAATGATTTCCTTTGAATAAACAGAATAGAATAAAAAGTGATAGGACGTCACATCTGAGATTTACTTTTGAAAAAAAAAGAAGAAAAGAAAGACTATGGCTTTTGTCTTGAGCACTCTTTCTGCTGCATTTCCTGCCAGACTCTATCTTCTTCTCCAATTCTCTCATCACCAGCTGCCATGTCCTGAGGACACCCATGTCTTGAGGCCAACATAGTGAGAAGCACAAGAATGAGATGAGCTTGGAAATGGGTTTGCTAAGGCCTGCCAACAGCCATGTGAGTTATCTTGGAAGAGGGTCCTTCAGCCCTGCAACAGCTTGACTGCATCTGAGCCAGCAGCCACGGTAAGCTGCACTGACTCCTGACATACAAAGTCTCTGGGACAGTAAATGTTTATTGTTTTAAACTGCTAAATGTGGGGGTACTTTGTCAGGCAGCAATGGATAATTGCTGCACCCAACTTGCAGGAAGCATGTTTTGCTAAATACAGAAATACACTTAATTTCACTTGAACATTATGTTGGAAATCTAAGCTTAATTATTTTTTTTTTTGCTAGGACACTGGGAACTCATGTATCACACATACACAACTTGAACCAAACAATGAAGAACTGATCTGATCACAGGCAATTTTATATGGATTTTCTTTTACTTAGTAGACTCAGTAAGTAAAATGTCATTAGGCTTGATTAAAAAAAAAAAACGGAAAGTATTCTATTTTTAGCCAGTAGTAAAGAAGTTAGGCATGTCAATGTTAAAAAATAATAAATCATGGAACAATTTAGGGTCAAAGCCCACAAATGATATCTGCACACAGGATTCTTGCTGTGTAAAAGGTGTCAGAGGAAAGTACAGTAACAGGACCTCAAAGAAAAGAACTATACAATTGAAGCAAGTATATTTTTGCTTTACTAGATAAAACTGCAAATATATTCACCATCTTTGTTTTCTTTTTTTGTGTTGGCTCTGGGGCTTAAATTCAGGACCTAGGTGCTGTCACTAAGCTTTTATGATGAAGGCTAGAGCTCTACCATTTATAGCAATGCTCTACTTTTGTTTTTTTTTGGTTATTAGTTGGAGGTAAGAATCCTATGGATTTTCCTGCCCAGACTAGCATTGAACCACAATCCTCAGATCTTAACCTCCTGAGTAGCTAGGATTATGGGAATGAGCCACTGATGGTCAACCTCATCATCTATTCAAAATAGTGCCAAATATATAATAGTATTGATATATTGGACTTACAGGGTCCTTCCATATGCCTGGTATATCTTGTCTGCTTCATAATTTGACTGTGAAATGGGTCAGATAGGGTGGGTTTGTTTGATTTGGGGGTTTTGCCTCATTTAAGAGATGGAAAATAAAAATTTGACACTATCATCTTGAGCATACAGAATGACTAAACCAGCTTTGATTGTAATAATTTGGAAATTTTAGTTCATACCTCATAAAGCAGGTCTATATATCTATTCCCAAAACTATCTATGTATTTAACTATTGCTTTGCTTATGTACCTATCTGCCTCCTATCTGTACACTTATCCATCCATCCACTCATTCTCTACCTGCTCCTTCATTCATCTTTTATCTTCACTTCTCTGGCAACCTCAACTGTCTGGTAGGAGAAAGTCTTCAGGATTATTAAAAATAATTTTTATAGAGTGCTGGCATTAAAATTTGGGCTACTCAATTTTTAAAGACATTCTGAAACTTTTTTTTTTGTTGTGAGAATACCATACAGAGGAGTTACAATTACATGGGCAAGATAATGAGTACATTTCTTATCACACATTGTTGCCTCCTCTTTGTTTCCCTTTCCCCTACATTCTGAAACTTCTATACAGAACCTTATGAACATTTATTTTAATTAAATACAATGCTAACTCATTTATTTGCCTTGAAAATTAGATCAGACTAAATAAGGGTAACAAATGATGGCGAGGGGATGACAGTAACCCAAATTATCTCTCAGAAAGGAGGGCTAAAGAGGAACAATCAAAAAGGAAATTGAAGCTGGGTGCTGGTGGCTCATACTCAGGAGGCTGAAATCTGAGGATTGCAATTTGAAGTCAGCCCAGCAGGAAAGATCATGAGACTCTTATCTCTAACTAACCACTAAAAACACCAGAAGTGGAGCTGAGACTCAAGTGGTAGAGGGCTAGCCTTGAGCGGAAAAGCTCAGGGACAACACCCAGGCCCTGAGTTCAAGCCTCATGACTGACCAAAAAAAGGAAAAAAAGAATATAGGAAATGTACTCATTACCTTATTCATGTAACTGTAACCCCTCTATACAGTACTTTTACAATAAAAAATGTATATGGGAAAAAATTTGACCCATGTTTAAAAAAAGAATATTGAAGTAAGTGACATTAATCAAGAAAAAAAAGAATGTCAAAAGGGTGGCATTGATCAAGATGCCTTATATTCATAAACTGCTTTGTTAAATGGCAACTTCTTTCTACACTTAAAGATAATAAAATTATAAAAGTAACTGTGAAAGTAGCAACAGCAATCCTGAACACTTATAAGGTAATTATAAATATTACATGTTTATGTTGCTTCTCTCAAAATACTATGTAATAAATACAATTTATCACCCAGGAATCATTAAATATGAAAATAAGGTCAGCATGTATAAGAGGACAAATTCATTTTAACTGAAATATACTGCATCTCCTATTTTGTAGCCAGAGCTGTGCTAGGTGCTTTACATACATTAGCTCTAATCCTCTCAACCCTCAAGGTTTTGGAAACGAGAAAAATAAGACTTTGAGAGTTTAAACCATTTCTTTAAGGTCATACAGATGCTAATAAATGTATCAGTCAGGATTCAAACTCAGATTTACCTGATTGGAAAATCAGTCAGTCCACTATTCTACACTACCTGAAAGATGCCTATCAAAAACTACTTAAGCTGAAAAAAAAAGTGCCAAAATGCACAATGTACTAATCTGGAAGCAGAATCAGTCTAATTCTATGTTTCATTCCTCTCATGTATCAAATACATGAATCACTAACCTTCACCAACTTTAAAGAGTGGGAGGTACATTTTCTGCTTGCCTTGGACAGATTTTTTTTTCAAACACAAATTAGAAATGTACAGCAGCAAAACTGGCTGCTTTATGTGTAGTAAGTTTCACACTGTCATCATTTCTATTTCATAATTTCCAGAGATGGTGGAAGTGTTATTTTATACAGAAAAAAGAATCTCTAAGAACTTGCTTTATTTCTAAGAATCAATTTCTTCAAAAATCGTATTTATCCTAATGTACAGCACTTCTAACTACTCAGAATGGAGAAGAAAGATGTGCTAGTAGATGAATTGTCATTTTTAGAGCACAAAAGACCGTGAGCTCAACCATTTTGGTGGTTGCATTTAGCTAAGAAATTTTTTTGGGTCTTTAATTCTTGGGTGTCAGATATATCACTGCATGTACATGGCTTAATTACTGAAATCTTCATCATCCTTGAGTACTTACTTCTATGCTTAATATTTATTAAAAAACCTTTTTTTCCAGTGAGATAAACCTCATTTACCATCTGAAATCTAATTTTCATGACATTTTGTAGCTGGTAGTTATGAACTAATAATATGCAGTGCAGTTTGAAATCATTATTCCTTATGCTATACTATAAAATTAAATTTTCCTGTTGATTCTTAATATATTTCTCCTTTCCTATTCAAAGAACAGTAGGGTGTCCTACTAGTGATAATTTTGACCATTCATTGTAAATTGCTATTCAAAATGGACTGAGTAGTGTTTTTCATGAATATTTCTATTAAATTTCCCATGTCACATGGATTAAAATTTTAACTACTGTGGTTAAAAAAGTAAAATTAAAGCAATATGCAAATATTCATAGCTTACTCAAAATAGATTAACTAAACCCCAATCAGTGTATATTATTAAAAACAAATGCCAATTAGCAGATTTGCATTGATCAATAATCTGGCCAAATAATTTTCCATTTAGTTTAATCGGCATGGGGTTATGTTAAGCTCTATAAAAATTTTTAGGGTTATATGGGAATGTTTTATTTTAACCTTCTCTTCTTTCACACAACACAGGAAATGTTTTATATTAAAACCAAAAGTATAAAATGAGTTTTAGGTCACATTAAATCTTTTGAGAAGTACAAATAGTATATTCACCTTTATTCCAATAGAATCATAAAATATAAATTTATAAGAGAGAAAGTAGCCCAAGATGGTAGAAGTGCCTAGGAACTATAAAATGCCTCCTTTATTTCTCATTGTTGCAAGATTTACTGAGCTACCTGTTACTTATCAGGGTCTGTGTAATAACTGATGTGTGAAGAGGAGTGGAAGGGGAGTTAATAGGTTAATATAACACGGAGAGAAAGATCTTATGCTTAAGGAAAGCATGACCTTCCAGTGAATGATGAAGGTATATGAACTGATAAAGACGATGCAATATGTACATGATGTTACAGATGGAGACAAGGTGACAGGAAATGAGAAGGAAGAAGAGAAGAGCTACTTTGTGGTGTTGGGAGAGAGAAGGATCTGTGTAGGATGTATGCTTCCAGGGAATCTTGACAAATTAAAATCGTAGGTGAAGAATTTGCAGTATGAAAGCCTTGATATTTTCCAAATCCCAAAACTTCTGATAGTCCGTACAGCTTCTCAAAGTGTACCCAGACCCCTTGGGAGTATAGAAGAGGTAGGCAGGGCCCAGAACAGGAAGAAATGTACCTTAGTACCACCCTTCCCATGCTAATGAGATTGCATTTTATTCCATGTGATATATATATATATATATAGTATTATATTGTATATATATTATACTACCACTGTGTATGTGTGTGTGAGTGTGTGTAGAAAGACAGATAAAGGAGAAAGAGAGTGGTAATATGGTTTGAACTTAGGCAGATGCTTTACCACTGGATCTATGCTCCCAACCTTCTGATTCCTTAGTTGTTTTGGGGATAGATTCTCATACTTATGTCTAATCTGGCCTGAGTGATCCTCCTAAGAAAGCTTTCCACATAGTTAAAATGATGATAGGCACAAATCATCACATTCAACTATTAGTCAAGATGAGATCTGAAGGAATTTTTCTTTCCTCTCAGGTGGGCCTCAAACCTTGGTTCCATGATATCCATCTGTGCCTTGCTAGGTTTTAACATAAGCATTAAATGCATTTATCAACCAGTCACCAGGAAATACTATCTCCTAAGATTCTATTGCAAGAGGTTCTAATGCTAAGCTTCCTAATGAATTTACTTTCTCACTTCAATTCTTTTTGTACATCATTCTCTTTATCCAAATGTTCTTCTCTCAATTAACATTGACATCTTTCCTAAGTCCACTCCCATGGTCAAAGCTACTTAAAACTAAGAAGGACTTTTGTGATTGGCCAGTCCTGAGCCTTCATTTTACTGATAAACCACAATCCAGAGGGTCCAAGTAACCTGTGCCCATCCTTATAGTCAGTAAGAGATGGAAAGAAACTTGTTTAGTTTATGGCTATAATGATTGTCTTCATAATTAATTTGGTGATTAATCATTTAGCTGCCTTAAAATAGCTGAGATTGACTTCACTATTTAAATTTTACTATTTGATTTGCTTATGCTTTGTGACATATTTTCTCAACCAAATTTTATCACTAAGTAGGCTGAAATTTCTTCAGATAGTTACAGAATCATCAAATAAATCCTTAAATAACCAATAATCTGATTTAGTTCCCTCATTGTCGTGAAATGATTTGCCTATATAATACCAATTATTGGATCTGTCATGACAGACAGTAGAGAAAACAGCATCTGCCCTCATTTGGGTCTCTTATGAAGCAGAACCTGGATCCTGGGCCCTTAATTCATTGACCTATGGAGGAAGGGAACTTGAAGCTGTGTTACCATAGAGTTGTCTAGCCCTGAGAAAGGAGACAAGACTTACAAATCTCATTGTTCATGGTAAGTTATCATGTGTGACCTGCTTCAGAGTGGGTGTCAGGTGAGGAGGCTCTTGTCTCTTAAGGACCATTGTCTAGAGAGGTGGGTAGATAAGAAGCATTAACAGACACCAAACAGAGAAACCTAGGTTTGTGCACCAGCTCAGCAAAGGGAAATATAAACAGAGTACCAAAAGCATTTATTACTGCTTCCATGTGCATAATAGAATAAAGTGAAAATCTCCAAGCAAGAATACAGAACTACAACACATACTAGATCTGGTGAGTTGATCTTCTCCATTGAAATTTCAGCTTCCTGTGTTAGATTATAAATTTTCTCAAATTATTCTCACAGAACCTTGCTTAATTTAGGGTCCCCATGGCCTTTATTCTATAAAAAACAAATTATCCATTTCTTCTCATGGTATTTTTTGCTATCTCAGAAGAATATAGTTATTGCTGTGACAAAAGACCCAAGTGTCATCGGATAGGAGATCAGTTTTAAGGTTTTGAAAAATAAGTGCTACAGTTTCCTATCCTACCCCCAAATAGCCACAATAATTGAGAATACCAACCCCATAAAGTAATCTTCCTCATTCCAAGAAAAATAAAAATAAAAAACAAAACTACCAAATAATTTCCCCTGCAGATCATATTCAAAGAAAGTAAGGCCTATATCAAAGGAGGTTTTTCTGCAAGATCTCATCTGGTTTAAAAATGTGCAGACACACAGTTCTGGGGTTAAAACACAATCTACCCAGCTGTGCAATATCTTTCTCTGACAGGTCCAAAAAACACCTTCCCTTCAGTACTCAAAAGTAATTTTGTTGATTCTAATGTTAGTTTGAGCCCAGTAATTAGGATTCCATCAACTCTCTGCTGCTTCAAACCTTAGGTGTGATCATTCCTATTATCTCACAAAAGGAAGAACACATTTTACTCTAGCCTTAAATACCCCAGTTTACTTTGGTTAATCTCTATTGCCTCCCATGGAGTGCGTGGCTCTGTATCTGAATTTTGTCTTAGTGTACCCAGCACAGGTGCTGTACTTCAAGAGCTTCACCCAGTGACACCAGACAGCAAGAAAATGCCTCACTCTGGGATGTGGTTTCCTCCTTTGCAGTCATCTTTCTCTGCTGCTCAGTACTGACTTCATTTTCTTTATTTGCAATACCTCTCACAGTGTGAAATTTCTAATAATTCAGCAATCCATTGGACAGATATGGTGGGGGAAGAGAAGTATATTTGAGCACCATGGCCTCAGCTTGGGTCTGGCTCCTATGATATTTATTTTTAGTGCCCAATCAGACTGGATACTAAAACGTCTCCCCGTGGCTTTTCACAGGAGGCTATGAATATACATCTGGGGAAAATAATTAGCAATAATAATTTCTAAGAAAACTGAGGTCAAAATTCCATAATGGCTACTTTTCTGTTTAATTTATACCTAATTATGTTACATTTAAAACATGACACATTCTTAATGCATTTGGCATAGAAAGAAAAAACCAATTAACAAATGAACACTCCAAAGTGTTTCTCTGAGAAACCATTTTATTATGCAACCTCTGTAATTAAAATTCTTTAACCCTCAGATTGTGTTTGAACTCATGAGGTATTAAATAAGCAGTCAGTATGTACACACTTCTCACAAAGCTTCCCAGTCATTTTAAAATTTAAAACCAAAAAGAAGAAGAAGAAGAAGAAAGAATCCTTTAAAGAGGATGGATTTCTCATAATGACTAAAGGAATAAGTTTTAACTAGAAGGTCATACGAGGAATGGGAATTCTTGGGTGACTCCAAACTGCAAGAATAGGAGCAACATTAATGGGAGTTTGGCAAAGAGACTATTATAGGTGGGGAGGTAACACTGATTTTGGATCTGGTCTATTTGAAGTGAGTTGGGAGGTACAAGTGAAATGGAACTATGCAACTATGAATGGCTGATGAGAAATAAGACATAATGAAAACTTTGCTATTCATTTACATCCTTTGGACCAATGGATTTTCATTGTTGCATGTTAATAACCTTGATTCGCCTGTGTTTAAGAGAAAGATTGTAGTAGGAACAGCAGATGTCAGATCAAGGCTGGCCTTAGGACCACCATACAACCACTTTCTCAGGACATGTTTGAAAGGAAAGGAACTGCAGTAGCAGTAGTAGCAAGCCCTACTCTATATGTTAATATTTTTAATGGGTTTGCACTGATGAGAATTCCAGAGTTAGAAATTGGTCAATTTTCATTCCCCTTCAACTGATAAGGGGCGGTCAGTGGGACACTGTTAAAGCCCCAGGAGATTATGGGTTTGGCTTTGCTGCCTACATGACTAACCGAGGCCACAATTTCTGATAATCTCTCCTCCCAGAGGGTGGAGAAGGGGAGTGGGGAAACTGTTAGTCTGCTCCTAATTCTGAACCACAAGGGGAAATTGGTTGATGAAGTAGAAGTGATTGGATCCTGGGGGGAAAAGTGTCCACGACATGTCATCTTAAAGTGACAACTGAGTGTGAGGAGGTTGAACCAAGTCAAATGCATCCACTGGATGTCAGGAGGGCTGGTGTCTCATAAGGAAAGGAGAATGGCTAAGCATAACTCTAAAGCAAAGTTATGAAAGGAAAGGAAGTTTATGAGAATTGGAAAACATTCAGGAATAAGATTCTAACTATGCAGTTTCAAATTATCTTATTATTATTTAGAGAATAATACTTGGCATTAGTGGATTAATCAGAGAACAGGAATTTTCTGACTAGCTCTGATTTTACAAGGATACCTGTAGTCTTTTTTTTTTTTTTTTGGTCGTGGGGCTTGAACTCTGGGCCTGGGCGCTGTCCCTCAGCTCTATAACTCAAGGCGAGCGCTCTACCACTTGAGCTACAGCGCCACTTCCGGTTTTCTGGTGGTTTATTGGAGATAGGAGTCTCACGGTCTTTCCTGCCCGG